>NW_028301150.1:6270000-6350000 GCF_049000335.1 Polistes dominula
GATGGATAGATGGATAGATGGATAGATGGATAGATGGATAGATGGATAGATGGATAGATGGATAGATGGATAGATGGATAGATGGATAGATGGATAGATGGATAGATGGATAGATGGATAGATGGATAGATGGATAGATGGATAGATGGATAGATGGATAGATGGATAGATGGATAGATGGATAGATGGATAGATGGATAGATAGATAGAGATAAAAGTGAGGAAGAAAGAAAATGTAAAAAAAAAAAAAGAAAAAGTAAAAGAAAAAGAAAAAGTAAAAGTAAAAGTAAAAGCATCGGATAAACTCACCCTAGCAGCGATGGAAGTGGTTGGCTTCTCAAGAAGATCCCAGAGCCACTTTTGATACTGGGCGCATTGTCCCTCACCAAACTCCTCTTCCTCCCTCTGCCTGAGTGACTCGGCCTCTTTGCGCATCTCCTCGTGAACGTGCTCCTTCCGTTGATGATATTTATGTTGGCAACAACTTTCCAAGTATAGCTCATCTACGCCCCAATACTCGAGATCGTCGCTGAACGCTAAAACGCACATCTCGTCAACGAGATGTAATTTACCAGTACGATAAAAATTGAGAATCGAACTAAACGATTTGGGATGCCGATCGAAGAAATACTCGTTGTCGATGAGGGAATAATCGTCGCATAGTTCGGTGATCGCCTCATGGGTATTGCAATCGCGGAGACGTCCGAGACGAGTATGCGGTAACCTCTCGAGGGTACGCCATAGAACTTCGTGCTTGACCCCACCGACGTTGATCGAGACCCGTCGATTGAGAGCCTTAGAACGCATTATCATGAACGGTTCCGGCGGTAGGGACGTCATCGACCTCGAGAAGGCACGCTGCTGCTGCATCTGCAGCGGCAGGGGCGGTAGTGGCGGTGGTGGTGGCGGTCCTCCCGAACTTTGTTGCACCTGGCCCTGATGCTGTTGCAGTTGTAGTTGTTGTTGTTGTTGTTGCTGTTGCTGTTGCTGCTGCTGTTGCTGTTGCAGTATCGAGACTTGTCCTGTTTGAACTAAGGCCCCACCGACAGTAGCCGGTGGTGTGGCCAGTGGAGGAACCGAGATCGTTGGTTTCAGGCCACCGACGCCCAACGGGATTGCCGATGGAATAGCCGACGGAATAGCCGGTGAAAGAGCCGAGGATGATACAATGCCCGGTGATATGCCCGCCGTTAACACCGAACAAACGTTCGTTGGCGCGTATCGAACTTCCTTTTGATAGGTTGATCCGGTCCGTTCACCGGTGTTGCAACCAGTGCCAGTACCCATGACCACCACGGCTCCGACAGCCGATGGGGCCTGACTTCCTGTGCAAAAACTTCCGCCACCTACCGCCGCGGTAGCTGCGCGGCGTAAACTCGTCGCCGTCGTCGTCGTTGTCATCGTTGTCATTGTCGTCCTCGTACCAACACCCTCGAAGATGAATCCTTGATCGTTACCGACATTAGAAGAAACGCTTCCAATTCCATAGCTTGGTATAACATACGACGACGACGACGACGACGACAACACCACTACCGGGCCTGACGGAACCACGGCACTCCCATTGCTACGGCGCTCACCCTCCGCCGCCAGTGCGTCACTTTCGAACCTCTTGTCACTTAACATCGGCTGAATACGTCAACCCTGACAGGTAGATTTGATTTTGATTTTGACGTCAACGACGACGGCGATGACGACGACGACGACGATGACGACGACGACGACAACAACGACAACAACGACAACGACAACGAGGACGATAACCAAAAAGATAATCGAAACAATTTATCTACTCCTACTTTTTCTACCCCAATCCCAACCCCTCCTTCTCCTCCTCCTCCGCCTCCTCCCCCACCCCTCCTCCTCCGCCGCCGCTCCTTCGCTACCTCTTCGACCGGTCCTTCTTGAATTTCTTCTTCTTCTTCTTCCTCTGATTCGTCCTCCTCCTCCGCAACAACGTTACGCCTTGTCCGCTTCATCCGCCCCTCCGTCGATCCTCCAGCCTCGACTCGTTCGCTACGAGCCACCCAGTCATCATCTGTAACCCCATCAAAACACAACATCCTCTTACTTAACTCCTATTTTGAGTAAGATAGTCGAAAGTTAAGATTGTTAATCTTAAGCCTAAATCAATTTTTCTTTCACTTTTAGCTCATACATCTAATTTCATTTCATCTCATCTCATCTCAATCTTCATCTCTTTTCTCACCTTTTTGTGCAAGTTTATTTGCAAGAAATCACTCCTTACCATCTATCCTTCGACAACCACCACCACCACTACTACCATATACGATCTTATCGTTCGAGACGTAACGGGGCCAGATTTCGTGAACGATACAACAATCCACCGCAAGCATAACTATTTTCGTATATAACGAGTAAAACGATCGAGTCTGTTGCAGTTACAAGAGTTCTTCTTAGGATTTTAACATGTGATCTAACTCAACGTGGGAGGGACAAAAGACAAAGAAGAAAGAGAATATAAAAACAACTTTAGAATCAAATGTAGAGCTGGAGAAGGATAAAAAAAGAAAGAGAAAGAAAGAGTCTTCAACACCACGAATACTCGTACAAAATCTCTCACCCTGTCATATTACAAGAATCTTCTCAAACGTTACATTTATACATTTCTTTGAAGGTTACTACACTCTGACCCAAATTCTATCGTAAAGCACCTGTCCCAATGATCAAGAAATGATCCCACGTGTGGTTCTCTTCGACCATAAGAAAAGAAAAGAGAGAGAGAAGAAAAAAACACGGAAGATGAAAGAAGAATATAAAATGATTGCCTTATTGCCAACCAAACCAAAAGGAAACACCAAAGGAAAAAAAAAAGAACTTATATAAATACATACACATCCTGACTCGGAAATTTCCTATTCTCGGAACGTCGAGATCTAATGAATCGATGCCGTTCTATTTCGAGAACTTTTATCGGCAGAACGTAAACTTCTGTCCGCGCGAGTACTGTAAATAGTCCAACCGGTAACCCCCTTGACCACCAAAATGTAATATTGTTTTAGCCAAGAGAACACGTTTCCTCGATTTAGAAACTTCCATCATTCTTATTACCTTCGATCAAAACTTGTTCTTTCTTTTTTATGTTTTACATGCACGCAAGCAAGCAAGAATTATATTATAACAAAAAAAAATATATTTTCGTTTATTTCTAATCCTTCGAATTTTATTCCAAAGGGACTATGAAAACGTAATAACGTCATTTAGCAAGGTGGTTTTACTCCGATCGATCGAGCTTTAACGTGTGGAACTAGAAGAAATTCGTTCGTAGAAAAGGTCTCCCCCCCCCTGATATCGCGCATTAGTAATTATTTACTTAAATAAACGAACTAACGAAAATTCAATACGAATATTTTTGTCCTTCTACATAGATGTGCGTGATATTCAAATATAATGTAGTATAATAATATACTTCCATCTTCGAATCGATAGTCAAAAGCTTGACATCATTTTGATACCATAAACATTGACAAATATTTTCACTGGAAAAACGTGACTTTATTTTTTATCTCTTATACTTATTCCACACTCGGAGCCAAGAGGACTCGTACAGCGAGAATACATGAATATGATGTCTGGGTAACTTCCTGTCGACGAGTAAACGAGCCTCTTATGAGGAAAACACGAAAGTGTGAGAGAGGAAGAGATGTGTGGGAGGAGGAAGAGGAGATGGAGGAGAGGCAGAAATAAATCGATTTTTTATCCCACAGTGACCTAGCTAGCCAGCGTGTCGCAAGTACACTTGGCGGCATGTACAAAATGTTTAAGGATGCAGAATCCCGAGGATGCGCATCTTTTTCTTTAAAAGGGAGGGGGAGGGAGTTGGGACGAGTATAGGTGGAGTGCGATGATAGTGCACCCCGCCCAAAGTACTTTCCTCACGAAAATAATCCAAAAAGTATTCAAAGAAAGAGAAAAGAGTAGTAGTATCCAAGAGATCGTGAAGTTTTTAATGAGTACAAATCTCGCACTATACTTTTTGCCACTCAACTAAGATGTGTCTCTTTATGTCTTTAAGAAGATTTTCTCTTTCATATTACAAACAAACAAAATACCAACCATACATCTTTTCTTTACGTAATTTCCTAATTATATACGCGCATGTACGTGCCAACCGATCGATAATCGGTTTCTTTGAAAATGTTATTATAAAAAGTATAATTGTATATAATACAACGATCAATTTTTCTTGATTAATCGATCGTTATTAACTTCAACTGTTATTTTTTCTTTTCTGTTTTAAATTATAGGAAATTATATTCGACCGTTCGTCCTTAAAACATGATTATCGAACGATCATTAAAAGTCAACACAATTGGTATGAAATATTCTTCTTATCTATGTTCTTCCATCTTGAATATAATTCACTCGAAATTTAATGGTAGTATTGCTGAAGCGATATTTGTGTTCGTGACATATTCTCATTTCCTTTCTCTCTTTTTTCTTTCGTTCATTCAAATTCATTAAAGTCAAGCATCATCATATCGATTAGATTCATTATTCCTCCCAAGTTATTACTACGATCGATCAGTAAAAACCAATCCCTTCCTATTTTAATTATTATTATCATAATCTCATAACACTTAACATTACAAAATAAAAATTAGCCCTTCGATGTTCTATTTAATAAAATGTGAAACAAACAAACGCCATAGAAACCAACTTGTTTCCTCCCACTTTCTTTACCCTAATACACTATCATATCCCATAAACGAAGTACGATTGTAGAAACGAAAGAATATCGTAGTTGGATCGATCGATTCAATACATTTACGTACGTATATGTGTTTGTACCGTTTGAAAAGTTCACCGAAATGACATCTAATTTAAAAAGTCCTAATTTACAAGATCGTTTCGTTGTTCGCAAGTAAAGTACTAGATGGAAAACGAGATGATCTCAAGTGGCTCACAAATTACACTAAAAGCAAACAGACTGTCCAACGAAGTCCGCCAAATGATCGGACGTGCTTTTAACTTTGGCTCAGAGATCGAATTTATAACGTTTTACAACGTTTCGTTTACTTTCCTCTCTCTCTCGCTCTCATTCTTTCTCACTGTTTCCACTTACCGCACAGACACGCACGCACACACACCCTCTCATTCTCTCTATTTCTCTTTTAAACTCTCTTTTAAAGTGTATATCACTTTGAAATGAAAAGAAGGAAACATTAAAATGCTAATCACTATAAGTAAGTAAATATTAAAAATCTTAGACTACTGTGGTGTATGATACGGTGTAAAAATAATTTGCAAACTTACTTACATACGTACGTAATTATTATTGCAATTATATTAGTGGTATATATTTTACTTTAACACGAAAAGAAGACTATTTTATGACGGCAATAAAGAAGTAGAGAATTTTCAAAGTGTTGGACTATAACTATCATCTGTGTGTACGATATTTTGTTAAAATATTAACTTACAAATTTGCGTACGGTAATATTTCTCTCATTAGAATCGAAAGCACTTTGAAATAAAATAAATAATATGTTGCAAAGCTAATAACGAGGTATTACAATTTTCAAAATGGTGGACTACTACCGTGTCATGGACTATATAAGAAAGAAGATATCCCCAGAAAGTTGTAGGAGTAAACGTTTGTTATTTGCAATCGTATTAGTAATATCCAAAAGTATGTATAAAATTCGAGAGAGAACATGAGCAATAATACAATATCATCCTCTTTGCGTGTCGCAACCTACTTTCTTGGCCAGTTAGAATTTCGAGAAAATATAACGTCAGCTCTCTGCCGTTTGGCTTTTAGTAAGCCAAGGCTCGGCCTTTGACAAAGATATCATTTTCGAAATCATCCGGGAATTATTAGAGTAGTTTTTGTCATTTCTACATTTTCTTTTTTTTTTACTTGCCTTTTATCATTATTCTCATATTTTCAAAAGAAAATTTCTAACGAAAATTTAACACTCGTTGGTTCCATTAAACCGTGTCCGAGAGAAAACAAAAAACGCCATAGAAATCAACTCAATTTTTCTCTCTGTTTCTCTTTCTGTTTCTAGGTCCACTTGACTATATAAATCGATTACTCGAACTTAATATCGAACACTGTACTATTCTCTTCTCTCTCTCTCTCTCTCTCTCTCTCTTTCTCTTTCTCTCTTGTTCTTTGCCTTCACGTCTATATAATTGATTATAGGTACGCACATGAGTCGGAAAACCTTGACAAATCGAAGATTGGAAAGAGAAGTTAAATGAGATAGAACACACTGTTCCTGTGTTCGGTTCAGCATGTAATACATTATCCTGAGCCCCCTAGGACGAACTCAAGAGTGAAAGAAAAAGAAGAAGAAAAAACATAGATACAAAGTTTCCCGAAAAAAGAAAACTTAATTTAACATTTTGTTGACTCGACATGATCGAAAAATTTTCTTACGATCGATCTATCTCGAACACCACTGTTATCTCTTTTTCTTTTAACAATAATCCAACGTTTCATGCATTCCTTCGGCTATCACGCACCGGAAAACCCTCGAGACCAAAAAAAAAATACAGGAAGAGTATATATAATAGAAGAAAAAAAAACAAGGATGAAGGAAGGGGAAAAAAAGATCGTTTGAATCATTGCAGTCGTCGTGTTTTAGCATCGTCGTGTTTTAGCTTTGGTTTGCCTTACGCACGAGAAGGCAGAGCTACAATACGGAAATAGCCGAAAGAAAGAAAGAAAGAAAGAGAGAAGGAGAGAAAGAGAGAAGGAGGATAGTTAAATAGAGAGAGAGAGAGAGAGAAGAGTCGACGTCGTCTTCGCGTACTTAGGAAATTTTTGCGACTCACCTCTTCTCGTTCAAGCATAGCAGTCACCGTTCGTCGTCCGAGAAAAGAGCGGGACCGGCATCACAATCAACTGCATTTCGTTGATTCCCTTTCGATGAATGTACCAATTAATTATTACAATCCTTTTGACAATTCCAATATAATTTTAAAAAATATATATATATATATTTGTTAATAATAATAATCTCGAAAAAAGGATTGTTTTCTGAAGGATAATGAATAGAATCCTTTGATGAATGAATTTAAAGTGACTCCTCGTCCTTGTTCAGTGTATATCTTTTTCTTCGTCTTTTTTTTCTTCTTATTCTTTTCGTTCTCTTTCTTCTTGTTCGGATCCTTGGGGAGAGAGAGAGAAAGAGAGAGAGAGTCTAATGTAGCAACGACGACGAAGAGGAGGACGACGACGACGCTCAACTGATGCCTGCTCTTCTGCCACTTGTTTCACAGGCGAGCGCTGCGATCGACGTTCCTCGCGTCTCTTCTATCGATTAAACGCCGCTTAAGATGACCCTTCTTGCCCTCTTTGGCACAAGGGCCGCGAAAAGCGCCGCGAATTTATATATCAGCTATAGAGCCCTATAGTATAAACATTTCTTTTATTTTCTTTTCTTTTCACCCGATCGAATTTTTTTTCTCCTCTCTCAAGAAAAAGTTATCGTCAATATCGTTCCCAATTCGCCAAAGATAAATCTCTCTTTCTAAAGATATGCATGTATGCGGATGAAAAAACGGGAGAGAGAGAAAAAAAAAGAGAGAGAGAATTTGAATGTAGAATAAGAAATAAGTTAGGCGCCAAGAAACCCAATGTAGCACGCTGCTGATACTGCTGATGTCGATGCGATACTACTACTACTAATACTAATACATTATTACACTAGTATTACTAATACTATTACAAGCTACCGTCTTCGCTAACGGTGGAGGTGGTGGTGATGCTGCTACGCTATTACTAATACTAGTGTGATGATGGTGGTAGCGGTGGTTGGGTAGTGGTGGTGCTACTTCAGTTACTATAACTGCTGCCATCTCCGACAGAGACATTACTTGGATGAAAGCCAGCTGTGCGCGTGCCTCGAAGATTATCCTAAACAGCAAACCCTGCGCGTCTTCCCTTTCTGGTATCACACTCGCCCCCGCCCCCCACCCTATCACCAGCCATCTCTAACAGCATTTTTCTATCATTCGACACGGTAATGATACATTGCTTTTATTAGAAACACATCTATTCTTTTTGTTGAATCATTAATGAATACTACTGTTTTTTTACTTCTTCCGAATACATTTGTATATCTCTAATGATGTATCTACATTTAATCTAAAGGACGATTTACATTATTGCATAAAAAATATCTTAGGAAATAATAAAATTGTAAAATATATTTATTTAACTTTAACATATTATGTTCTCCATGTAACTCGTACGTCGTCGGTTCTATACCTTTGTATACAGGTCGTCTCGTTCCAAGGAGTTCGACCATCTGTCTTATACTGTAATAATCCCGCGACGGCAATCATAACGCCATTATCGATGCAAAATCTTTCATCAGTTGCATACAATTTCGCATTTCTCTCTTTACACATGATAGACATCATTTCCTGTAGCCTTTCATTACATCCAACACCGCCCACAATTAATACTTCATTTGCTCCCACATGAGCCATTGCTCTTTCTATAATCATTAGTTTGTTAGATTAGATAAGTAGTGAGAATAATGATAAGACTGTACATAATTAACTGTAAGCTTACTTAATTTAAAAAAATTTTAAATGTATTATTCGCTTACCGGTGATTTCTATTAGCATAGCAAAAACTGTTTCTTGCAAAGAGAAGCACAAGTCTTCGGGTGTATATTCTTCCTTCTTGATCCATGTAGAAAGATGTTCCTCGATATGACTTAATATCCCAGAAAAGGATACGTCCATTCCCTTAACCACATATGGTAACGGAGCTAATTTCTTTCCCCTTTTTACATCCATAAAATTTTACAAGTTTCCATCGGTCAAATATGTCTGATGATCTTTACAAACGGATTACGTTTAAAGATCTTCATTTTACAAAATAAAGTTAAAAAGTTATTCATAAAAACTTACTTCTTTGCAAATTGTTCAATGTTGTATCCAGGACTAGGATCGTTGGAAAGCATTAACAATCTTGCAAAGCGATCTAGGCAGTTGCCAACAGCAATGTCTATTGTTTCACCAAATATACGATACTTTTGACGAGAGTATGCAATAATTTGTGTATTCCCACCCGATACGTACAAGACCGTTGGATTCTTACTACCGGTAATTAAGCGACCCATTTCAATATGACCAATGCAATGATTGACCGCAACAATTGGTTTGTTGTAAAGTTGAGCCATTGTACGAGCCACTAATGCAGCAACTGTTAAAGGGCCACCCATCCCTGGCCCTTTCGTATAACATATCACGTCAACCTCTTTCATAGTAATTTTGGCATTTTTCAATGCTTCTTTAAGAACATCGATTATACATTTTCGATGATGTTCCGCAGTCTCGCGTGGTAAAAATCCTTGTCACGAAAAATACACAATTATTTGTTTATTCACTTAATTTAGGAATGTTAACAAAATAATAAAATAAGTTATATTTACCTTCTCCTGGTGGTGTGATATAAGTAAGTCGTACGTTGGATAAAACCTCATCGTCGCGTATAACCCCAATACCTAATTTATTCGCACTGCCCTCGAAACCTATGGCAATCACCATTTTGATTTCTTTTTTTTGAGTATTTACCAATAAAATTAATAAAATGAAAACTTTCATACTACGAAATAAGTCGTATAAGGTTATATACATTTGACCAATAAGAGACGTTCAATAGAAACCACCAATGAGAAAACGTATCTGATTAAACCAATAAGAACGATTGAATATTTACATAGAGAATAAGCACGTCGCTGATTAGGCGAAAATTTCATTCCAGTCGAAACTGATCAATCGGAAAACGACTTGGCTTGACGCCATTACGAATAATATGACTATTGCATCAAAAGAGTAGCAAAAGTAAGTTACATACGCGTCCATATTTTGCACTGTTAAGAGAACGACGTATTTCCACGACTCCATTGTAGGAATACAACGTCTAACGCGGAAGTGTTTCGTGACGAGATTTCGTGCTGGAAAAATGCAAATTATCGAGTTGCCGGGTTAAGAAAAGTGAGTGTCGTCGTTAGTACAAATGTATCTTCAACAAAGTCCGGTGATCGCGGTGATACGAAAATATCGAAGGAAATAGGGTCGTGGTCCGGCGAATGGCCGATTGATTTTCAAGGTGATAACCATCTGACGCGAACGGATGAACGACTTTGCACTTCGGTACGAATAAAAAGAAATAAATAAAATCGCAGTTCATAAAGTGTGCTGGCGCGAGAAAGTCGTTCCGGTTCGGTTCGGTTTCCTATACTTAAAAATTAAACATATATATATATATATATATGTATACATACACATACACAAATGATGTATATGTGTGTATGTATATATAAAAGAACTAAATACGTAGTGCAAAAGTCGCTTTAAATCGGTATGTAAAAATAAAAAATAAGAAAATCGGAGTGTGCGAATCGGTGTGTATTGCCACCAACGCGCAACAAAAATTAAAAAAAAGGAAAGTTGCAAGGAGAAGTGAGAGAAGCCGAGCTTCACTTACGCGTTCGTGGAAATTAAGTAACACCAAAAAAGAAAGAAAGAAGTAAGGAGAGCTAAGAAGGCAGAAGAACGTGGTATATATATATATGTATATGTATATATATAATATATATACATATATTATACATATATATAAATGTGTGTGTGTGTGTGCGTATATACAATGTATATACATACACCACTCCTTCCCACTCGTCGTGAGTCGTCATAGAGTCTAAGAACTGTCCTAGGGATATTTGCGGTTCGTGTTCTCATTCGTTCGTTAATTGGTTGCTTGGTTCTCTTCGTAGGTACCATGACCGAAACGGTGTCGCGATTTAATCGGTCGCGAGATCGCAAGACGTCTTTGACGTATCGTCATTATTCGTCCATTCTTTCCCTTGAGAAGGGAGAGAAGGAAAAAAGAACGCGTGCGGTTGTTCTGTCATCATCTCAACGAAAAATGTCATGGTCGTATGACTTTTCGAGAGAAACAAAAGAGAAATGGTATCATCGCGATGATACCTGATTAAGTTGGGAAGGTGGTTACGGTTAAATCCTCGCTTATAGTTATTAACGACACGATGTGACGACGAGCAAGCCCGCCGTGAGTCGCGCGCTCGTACGGTGCGGTTGCGCGCGCACACACACGCGCATGCGCCGGCCGCGGCAGAGTTGCACTCGTAGTGCAAGTTCGACGGTCGTAATAGCGGTCCGACGGTGACTGTGGGTGCGTCAATGGCGGCGGCAATAGCTCTATGATAAACAACACACCAAAGGATGATGACAATGATGATGATATATATGACTTGTCGTATTAATCTTCTCGTTGATGATGATGACCAAGATAATGCGCGCTCGTTCTCTAACGACAATGCATCTATTCTTCCTAGACTACTTTTTCTCCATCCGTTCGTCCATACGCTTGCCCATAAGTCAGTCCGTCTGTCCGTTCGTTCGTCCGTCCGTCCGTCCGTCCGTCCGTCCGTCCGTCTTTCCGTTCGCTTGTGCGATATATAAACTCGCGCGTGCATCGTTATATGGATCGTGGATCGAAGCGTTACCACACGATTCTGGACATGCGGAGAGAGTGGCGATGGTAAGGCATCGCGTACGGGTGACACGTCTACCAAAAGAAAAGAAAAGAAAATTCAAAAAAAAACATAACATAATATAAAAGTATATACATATAAAATGTCATAAATAAAACCTCGGATATATTGTGGATCTCGCGACTCATCATCCTCTACTACTTCTTCTTCTTCTTCTTCTTCATAGTTCTATCATTGTTAAACAAGACGAAGCGCCATCGCGCTTCGTGAATACACTAACTTTCTTCCTACCGCTTTGACTCAGCCCAAGATGATACCGACTTGCTGCGTATATTTTTTCACGTAGGACAGTCAACCCTTTAGACAACCCAGTGCTAAGAGACGAGCATCGGTAACTTTCGAGATTTGAGGGAGATTAAATCAACATATTGGTTGCTGCTGTACAAAAATACTGCTGTTATTTAACTCTGGCATCTATACGTGTATTCTACTCTGACTTAGATTTCATAAGAAGAATCGGGGGAATCGTCCTGTTAAATTGATTTTCCATCTAAAAGTATTCTAGAATACAGGTAAATCTATCCTCAATTGGATCTTACATATTTGTTATTAACGTATGTTAATCAACGTCATGGCAAATACCGAATATGAAATATTTAAATGGTATCTCTCTATCGTCAGTAATGTCACGAGACTATGATAGAAGAAGAGGAGGAGGCGGGAGCAGTAGCAGCTCGAGCAAACTTAGGATGGACACTAGCGTATCCCAGACAAGACCACACGGTGAAAGTTCGAGCAAAAGGAGGGAATTAGATACCGTCATGCGAAAAGCTCGTGAGTCTCAGTCGAGCTATTGGAATAAAAAACTTTTGGAAGTAGAAGAACGTGATCCGAATAGATGGCGACACAGTGGATATAAAGAACTTTATGTCGGAGGTACATCAACTGGAGAACCAAGCAGAAGTCATCCACGTAGTCCGAGAAGCCCAAGACCAAGAAGTCCTCACAGCCCACGACCACGTAGTCCGCGTGCTAGAAGCCCTAGGTCACCACGAGATCGTTCTCATACAAGAGGAAGAGCTGCGAGAAGTCCTAGTACAGGAAGCACCTGCTCGGACAGATCATGCTCTGTTTGTTCGCCTAAGGAACGTCGTCGTATTGCACCACCGTCTCGTTCGCGTTCAAGATCAATTACCCCCATACGCGCGCGTCCACATCCCAAAGAGGTCGTACCTTCGAGTTCACGTGCTATACCACCTCGAACCAGACCAAGGTCGCCGCCTCTACCACGTCCTAGAACACCCCCACCGGCTCCTCAACCTCCTCCGAGACATCAAAAAGATTATAAAGCTTTGAAAGAAAAAGAAGTTAAGGTTAGACGCAAGGAGAAACATCATGGCAGATTACCAGAAGATCCACGTGTTCCAGACCCTATACCATTGGTATATTTCCTTTACGTATTTCTATCTCTACTATTATTTGCTAATTCGACGATTCTTCTATGCATGTGTTGTAATATTGTAACACACAACGGCAGCTGTAACGGTAGCTTTTTTCTCCGTTTAAACTCTTATTATAATATCAGAATATATTTCTAATATTACTACATTCTTTCGTTTTATATTATACAGATGCGCAAACCTGTTAAAGTAGAAAAAACACATTCAAGTCATGGAGCACCACCGATGATGCGACAGCCACCAGATTCGTCACCCAGTGAAGACAGTGACAGTTCATCTGCAACATCGCATACGGGACCACCAAGAATGACGCTTTCCGAACGGTATATGTTCAATAACAATTATATTTCATCAATCCTAATATTGAAATACAATAGATCATTAATCAAAGTATTACATTTATTTTCATAGATTTGGTAAAATGGCTCAATGGAGCGTAGATAGAAGAGACATGGAAAATATGCGTATCACTAAGGACGGGGAGAATGCTATGAAAGTGGTAATAGAGGGTGAAGAAAGAATTGCTAGATTGGGTTATGAATCTCCACCTCCAGGACATTATCCTGAATCGTTATTAGCCCAAGGACCAAGAGGTTTAGAATGTTGGGACGATGTAAGAGTTCGATACGATTATTATAAAGCAAGAGGATATTTACGTGACCTCACATTAGACGATTACATCAAATGGGAGGAATGGTGGTACAAATACCAAGAGTGGTTAGAGGCTGAACGATATTATGAACAATGGGCCTCTTCAAATCGTGCTTCCGGAGGAGGTCGCAAAAGGCGTGGACGACGAAATAATCCCACTCATTAAACGATAAAAAAACAAAACAAATAAATATATATATATAATATTGAATATATATATAATAATATTGAAACAATAATGATAATAAATAATATTTAAAAAGAGAAGAAAACAAATCGATTACTATATTACCGCGGTACAAGCTTGTTCTAGATTATTTTAAATGGAATCTATCTGTCGTCGACATATGTATACACATATAATGTTTCTAATTATTTACATAAAACACGTATAGTTACATATTTACGTTATATGCTTGCGAGTTAAATCTCTATTCTGTGGTAAGCCTTTTGTTTTAAAAATAGAAATGTAGGAGACGAATTGTAAAAGAGAGAAAAGAACAAAAAAGTATGATCATTAACCAAAACTATTATTTTCTTTATTTCTTCTTCTTTTTCTCTTTCTCTCTTATTTCTTATTTTCTAAACATCCCTTTGAATCGATACCAAATAGTATTTACATCGTGGAATACAATTATTGATTTTTGCTCTATGAAGTTTTATATACTTTGTATTTTTGATTGTTCTCTATATAAATATGTTACGTAAATAAAAACGTGGTAATTTAATTTTGATACCTTTTTTATGAAAAATTTATTACAAAATTGAAATCATTGAATAAATCAAACCTTTCATTATTAACGGCCGAACAGGAATTGACGATAAGCATATATGAGCTAATTTATATGGAACATAATACTATTCACCCCAAAGTAATCGAAAAATGTTGCTATTCCAAACACAAGAAAAAACAATATAATTATTGCGTCTTATTAGGGACCCTATAAGAGGGACGCGCCATGTACATTGCTGGGAGACAGGAACTCGTGTAGTCACGTGATTGCGCACGAATAGTTCAAACGATAAGTTATAGGTTAGGTTTGTACATTTATACTTGTAATTATTAAATGAGTAAATTAAACTTACACTTATAGAAAACTACTAAAAAAATAAAAAATTAAATATAAATATCACAATAAAAACTATAAGTATTCCAAACTTAAACTAACCACAGCCGTTAATACATACTAAAGATAAACATTGCTGCGCGATGCAACGGAAGCTGTCCCCCACATTTTCAGCCTAGCAATGTACATGGCGCGTCCCTCCTATAGAGTCCTTACGTCTTATTACTCATGATTGGATCAGTTTGAATATTATGTTTTAAAAATGGCGCATAATTTTTCGACCAATCATTTCAGTTTATAGTGGAGTATTTTGTGTACAGTTTGGCAACACTGAAAAATGTTGATTGAAGTAGTAGGGGTTATCCGGTTTCCACTACCACGCCGCTTCTCTTTCCGTTCTCTTACATCGTGCAAGTTATCGTGTGTGGATTTAGGGAGACTTTTCTTCTAAAATCTCTTAACATCTGAGTTAATAGTATAAGTTTCTATAAATAATTAAACAAAATGCCTCCCAAATTCGATCCCAATGAAATTAAAAAAGGTATTTAACCTCAACATTATTATCAAACATTTCTAAAAAGTGTTAAAAGTTGATATTAACAGAAAATAATTTTTTTTTTAGTTTATTTAAGATGCGTGGGTGGTGAAGTTGGAGCAACCTCGTCTCTCGCTCCTAAAATTGGTCCTCTCGGTTTGGTAAGCAACAAGAAAAAGCAAAATCAATTTTAATGATAAAAATTAGCACATGTTCATCCATGTTTTCCTAACCAAATTTAATAAATTACAGTCGCCCAAAAAAGTTGGTGATGATATCGCCAAAGCTACCAGCGATTGGAAAGGTTTAAAAATTACAGTACAATTGACCATTCAAAACAGACAAGCTACCATTTCAGTGGTTCCATCGGCTGCTTCTTTGGTTATCAAAGCGCTCAAAGAACCACCAAGGGATAGGAAAAGACAAAAAAATATTAAGCACAGCGGTAATTTATCCTTCGATGATATTGTTTCCATTGCTCGTGCTATGAGACAAAGATCAATGTCTAGACAACTTAGCGGCACCGTTAAAGAAATTCTTGGAACATGCCAATCGGTTGGTTGCACTGTTGAAGGCAGACCACCTCATGATCTTATTGACGACATCAACAAGGGACTAATGGAAGTTGAAGAATGATTTAGTAAGTATAGGGTCCTTCACTCACACTTTTCGTTATAATATTCATAAAAGATTAGTATATTGCATAATTGAATTCTTCCATTTTGGGACATAATTTTTAATGCATTATTAATATATATTATAATATCGTAAAGAAAAGTGTTAGTTTGGACTCTTGGTAGGGGTTGGCATCCCATCCGCCTGATTGGTATTTACTTTTTTACGAAGTTAAATATCGACTGGTATCTTAGCCATTGAGGAGAAAACCTCATAAAAAGAATCATGTCTTCTATATATAAAATAATGTAATTTTGAAATAGTTCATTGTATCGTATTAAGCATCGTGTATTTTGTTCTTCTTTTCAGATTTGTCATAAGGCATTGGAAATATAAAAAATATAAAAAACATTTTTTTCTATTTATTTTAGACATTTATTTCCATAATTATCCTATTACTTCTTTTAAAAAACGCAGCTACATCTTTTGTATTATCTTGTATGTTTTGTATATTTCTGTACAGAAAAGCTTAATCGGTGAAAGAATTTACGAATTAAATATTTCTTTCTTTCTTTATGTACAGGAAAAATTTCATAATGCTATGGATTATGCTAATTAGCAAGATCATAATTTCTATTTCATTTCTTTTTCTTTTTCACTTGGTCTTTCTATTGCTAGTAATTATTAAATTATTCATGAAAATGTACAGAAACTAATTACATTTACGAAGTACGGTAAATTGTATTTATATTTTGTTGGAATATTATTATGGAATACTTATTTTGTAAATTATAAAAGTACATTATAAAAAAAACATTTGGATACATATATTCGACCATAAAGATAGTTTTATCGATGCATTAAATTTAACAAATCGATTATATCTTTAGTCAAAATTATAAGCTACTGTAACAAATGAAATTAAATTTTAGATACAATCTTTTAAACTTTTTTGAAATTATATCTTTTTATCTGTCTTTGTTAATCGATCATAATTTCGATTAATTAAATTAATATTCTTACGTGTATCATACAATTGTTAACATTCAAAGATTTACAGGTGACAGTAAATTGAGTCAATAATTTTCTGATAATAAGTTTTGATAATATTAAAGTGATATTTATATATATATATATATATATATATATATATATATATATTTTTAAATAGATTAAACTACTGTCCTAGTACTTGACCTCTTCCCCAGTTGTGACCACCGAATATATTTCTAGCTTGTTGTTGTTGTTGTTGTTGACCAGCGGGCCTTTGTATTGGCGCATTACCAAACCATCGAATTCCACTTCTTTGGGGTGGAAAATAAGTCTCCAAAATTTTTGGAGTAACCAACCAATCTGTGCCTCCAAGTTCTTGAGGATATTTAAATTTAAAGAATACATATATATGACCAATTAATATACCGTAGAGTTCCATTATACCACCACCGGAAATGATTAAATTAAATCCAAACAATACCCATGGCAAATACATCGCTTTAAATCTTGTACCTGTTAACAAATCGATAATAAAAATATTTTTACTACCAGCTTATTATAATAAATAAATATTATACGTTAAGTATATTAACCCCTTGTGTTATAACAACGTGTGAGATGCTGTTTGAGGTAATATGCTTTTACTTATGTAAACATCAAAAGCACTGAATGAAGTATGCAACTCAGCACATTAAACCATATCACGAGGAGTTAATAACTGTAAGATAATAATAAACAATTAGCGTAGATAAATGAATAATTATAATAACGTATAACGTACCCAACCAAAAGTTAACTATGGCATCTTTATTGAGTTGACACCAAACATACAAGACGCTCAATACCATAGGATCCATGAGTAATGGAAAACCGCTGATGAATCCTAATATAACGCAGCATAACCAATTGAATAATAACATGAAAAAGTAATCGGCTGGTCTTCCATCATATTCAACGCGTTCCAATCTCAATGAGTAATTATAGAGAAAATACAAATTAAGTAAAAAGTGAAATCCTGCAGGGCTCATAGGATAAAAAAAAACACTGGTAAATGGTCTCCAAATTTCAAAATTGTTTATAAATCGATCGTACGATAAGACAAGTGTGGATGCTTGCACGAAACCAAATCTACCGATTAATGACAAACTAACCGTAAACATTAACCAATATCTCGTAAATATTGGTAAAGAATTGAACCAGTCTCTCACGTCTGACATTTTGTTTTTATTTTTTTTTGTTTTTTCTATTTATCAATACTTTTAACGAGTTGAACGGTGTAATTCACTGTAAAATACACTGTGTTCCTTTTATCTATGACTTTTTACTAGCAGAGGCTGACGTGTGATTATTTTATAAGACCTGATGCGACCTTACTTTGCGTTTCATATTTGCACATTATAGGTTAGAATAAAAAAGGTAAGGGTAGGTTTTCAAAGTATGATGTCGCTGAGCTACAAGTATATACTATATATAATATATTACTATTCCACATCGACAATTCGGCAGTTAAATAAGTCAAAGACCTCTCTCTATGTCGATAATCGATAATCGAATAACGATCATTTAAATATTACTAGCATTTAAATTATTCATCTTTACAAATTTTGTGAATTTGATTTCTCAAGATTTCAATTTATCTTTTTGGAGATAAATAATTTTTGTATTTTTTATTTAACAAGAAATGAACCATTTTTTACATGGGCTTACATGAAATTTATAAAAAATGTTAGATGGAAATAATATTATATACTTATATACAATACTAGTTTATTCTATCACATTTTTGTGTATGCAATACGAGTATAATTATAAAACAATCACATATTTATTTTCTTTTTCTTTTATCATAAACACATACATACTTATATTATTTTATAAATAAACAATATGTATGCTTGAGAATATTTATGGAACTACAAAAATTGATGTTAATTGTACATATGAGACACAATGTTGTTTTCTTATCGTTTTCTCTTTTTCTTTTACTTTCTTACTTTCCCTTTTTTTATTTTTTTATTATATACTAATTTTATATTATTATTATTATAAATAATAATTAGCTTATTACGACATCAAATGTGTTTTTGTTTGAAAACTGTATACGATGGATGTTTATAATACAAGTATCATGACAATTTACACATAATTATTTATTTTTGTTTGTTTGTGTATTTATTTATCTCACCTAATGAAGAGTGTGTTCGTTTAATCATAGACATTAGTTTCATAAATTATTCAGATTATTAGAGTGATTCTCTGTTCCAGACATTGTTGGAGATATCCGCTTTCCTTTTCTTTGCTTGGTTTTTTGTTTTGGTGTTCTGGGGGACTTATCTAGAAAAAGCGTCTATAAAATATTCTTTCTGATAATTCAATACAACCAATTCAATGTCTATGCTTATTCTTTTTGTAAATGACATTTCTTTCTTTGACATCATTGAAAGTGCGTGGCGGATTTAAACTTTCAGACGATTTATTGCGTGATCCTGTACTCCTGTACTTACTGAGGGCATGAAGAGTTTCCTTTGGTAACCAATCGTAATCTACGTTATTAGGATTAGATGTTCCCATTTCTATAGGCGCCTTGCGTGTCGTGGAAGAACGAGATTTGCGACCAAAAGATGAGAGTAATTGTTGGCCACCGACTAAAGTCAATATAACACATGCTGCAAGGAAAACATAAAGGAACACCGTTTCTCCATCCAATCCGTCATCTAATTCTATTACTTGTACAGTTTCGTTATAAACTGCTTCGCTGTAACCAACTCCGTTCTACAAAAATATATAGATCATTACCAAAGTTTTATAATCGTGTTTAGCATTTAATTTGTGATTTACTACATACTGCGTCTCTATAATTAAGATTAACATTGAGTCCAAATGGTCTTCCAGCAAATGTTTCTGAAGGTATGAACGAATATGCCAAGGTTGCTTCGTGTTTAGGTTTGACTACTCTATTAAATGTAAACGTAGAGAAGTTTTGAATGTAGAAGTTGAAATCCATGGCATAACGGAAGGATGCGTCCAATGATTCCAAAACAAAATCATTTTCTCCTTTATTGGTGAAACCAACAAGGAATTCTACCAAATTTCCAGCTGGTAATTCTACGAATATAATTATTATTTATTGTCAAACTAAATCTGTGTCAATACGAATGGTAAATAAAATTAGAGATAAAAAAATAAAATGTATACCAAGGGTAGATAATGTGTTATAGATAGGTTTAGTAAATAAAATAGTTGTATCTGCATCAGTGGAAGCATTAGTCGTTTCTTCTTCTAGTTCATCATCAGTGATGATTGTATTGTCTTCTCCTTCAACGTCGACTATATCATCAATATTTTCATCTTCTTGAGCATAAGCTATGCCAGATCCTGTTCAATATAAGAATGGACGAAAATATTTATACAACATTATTATTACGATATTTTCTTTTTTTCAAGTAACATGATCAAATCAACATAAAATTCTTATTAATAACTTATGGCAAAAAAACTTATTCAATAATTTTGATATCTGTATATGAAAATATGTTATGAGTAACATATGATGACAAATTCTTAAATTAGGTTATGAAAATAAAAAAATAATTAAAAATAGAATCTGTCAATAATCCTCATCAAATGTCATATTTGAAAGCTGTTAAGTGAAATATATTAAAATGCAAATAAGAACAAATGGTAAAAATAATTAAATACAGTACAGATGGAATATGAACATTGTTATTTCTATCACTTTAACATCATATTTATAATAAAGGAATACACATTTTGAAAAATTAAATATTTCGTTATACGTTACCTCTGTTCGCACTTAAAATGATCAAAGGAATGACTAATAAAAGGAAATAACTGAAATTCTTCATTTTAATGAACTATTTATTAAGTATCTTTTCTGTTATGTGGAAGGACTATTTTGATTTCACATATACTTGGTCACTGAGTCTACGATTGAATAAATCGACATAACGCGACCGCTACCATTGCCGCTTGCTACGTGGAAGGTCAACAGCGTCGCGTCAATTCGTCAACGTGGAACACGAAGTATGTAACCATTAAGTATTTATATATTTAGAGAAAGTCATTTGATTTCTTTACGTTATCAATGATATTACTCTTTAGCCCTCTACTGAAATTTTATTCAACTATTTTAACATAACCCTTTTCAATATTCACTTTATTATTTTTTAAATATATATATTTTTTTGTATTGGTTATATTTTATCAATATAGAATTTAATTATAGATTTATGTGTAATAAAATGTCAGAAGCATTTTTTTTTACTTTTATAAAGTTAATATATATATATTTTTTACTACGAATAACTTGACATCACGAAATTTAAAGATGGCGCTCACAGCTCTTGTATTAGACGTTTAATTATCTTTTGTATACAGATATTAGTTTGATCAAGATCTGGTGTGCTTAGTTAATTTACGTACATATAGGTAAATTTTGGAATATCCATATTATTGGAATTAATCAATATCGTAATTAACAATAAATTCATATTATATTTACATATCATTTATGTTCATTTTTCATATTTTCCCATTAATTTAAAATTTGACATGTTATTTGTCACTGATAATTTGACTAACATTTACAGAAATAAAAAGTTTCTATCACTTTTTACTCGAAGAGTAAACTCGAAGAGTCAATGATGGATTTTGAAGATGACTTCTTCTTCGAAGAAGATAAGATGTTGGTTTTAGATTGTTGATGAAAATTATTTATCTTTGTTCTATGTTTCGTTACAGTTTTCAATGTGCTTCCTTTTTCTTATAACATGCATGCTCTGATACAACACGGCGCGGTGGAACAGCTTATTATTGGATGATTCGTTGATACCTCATGGCAATGCTTCTTCAAATTTAAATCCAAGCGGATTAACCGAGGATAAAAATCTTGCTCCTGCAACCACCGTGCCACCAGCTATTGTTGAATTGCATCAACTAGTCATGATGGAAGATCGAATGTATGCACTAGTAATTCTATGTTATACAATTTCTTAATCATTTTTTTTTTATTCCAAATCTTTTTTCACATTTCACTTACACATTATCGCTTTACTTTTTCTTTTTCCTATTATTTACTCTTGTGGAATACAGACCAGACGTAGAATTGGTCGCACAAGATCAATCTATATCGCAGTTACCCAACATTCAACTGTGAGTGTGTCTCTTCTTTCATCTATTCGGTAGTCCAATGGATTTGATTAATTGATGCTTTATTAAACAATTACATATGCATGTATTAACTGCATATTTCTTTTCTAGAATGTATTATATTTGTAATTAAATATTACAGTGAATAATCTATGTGTATATTTGAGATGTATAGATAATTTTTATTTTTCAACACGTTCTCTAGCGTGCCACGAATAGGAGATTTCAATTACAACTTAAAATTTATTTGTTACTTTTATTACGATCACAAATGTGTGATGCTGAGTTCTTAAGTGAAATCTGTGTGTTACAGATATGTGACACTGGTAGCGAACGTGTTAATAATACATTTGTTTGTAGAATTAGTAACAGTTAATGGAATATTATGAATACGTGTATTAACATATGTTTTGTATTGTTAATATATTAGGGGTATGACTATTACTTCTGGAAATGTAGTAATACAAAAAGACAGTAACAATCTCATTGGTATCAGCATTGGTGGTGGATCTCCTCTTTGTCCTTGTCTATATATCATACAAATTTTTGATAATACACCTGCCGCATTGGATGGCACTCTCCAATCTGGAGATGAACTAGTAGCTGTGAATGGGGTCTCTGTAAGGGGTAAAACAAAAGTAGAAGTTGCCAAAATGATACAGTCTTGCGATTCCCAAGTTAGCATTAATTACAATAAATTGCATGCTGATCCTAAGCAGGGACGTACTCTCGATATTGCTCTGAAAAAGGTGATTAGTTTATGATATACAAAATATAGATTGTTTGGTAATCCGAGTATTACCGTATTCATTAACGATCATAGGTTAAACATCGATTAGTAGAAGGAATGGGCAGTGCGACGGCAGATGCACTCGGTTTATCGCGTGCCATTCTTTGTAACGATGCTCTTGTTCAAAGACTAAATGCTCTGCAACGAACTGAAAATTTATATAGGGGTCTGGTCTCTCATGCAAAAGCTACATTGCATACCTTTTTTGATCTCACTCAAATTTATAAAGGCAAGTATATATAACATTTACAATGGATTATTTAAGAAATATAAAAATTTAATTGATAATAACAAATATTTTTTATATTTTAGTATTTGGAGATACGTTCGCTGCAATAGGCGTTAGAGAACCGCAACCACGTGCCAGCGAAGCATTTAGACAATTTGGAGAACAACACAGGCAAATGGAAAAATTTGGTGTGACTATGTTAAAAACCCTGAAACCTATATTAAATGATTTAGGCACATATCTTCATAAAGCAATACCAGATACACGTTTAACAATAAGTAAATATGCAGACGCAAAATTCGAATATCTCTCGTATTGCTTAAAAGTTAAAGAATTAGATGACGAAGAACAAAGTTATGCGGCATTGCAAGAACCTCTTTATCGCGTTGAGACCGGTAATTATGAGTATCGATTAGTACTACGATGTCGACAAGAAGCTCGCGCTAAATTTGCTAAATTAAGAGCAGATGTTCTAGTCAAATTAGAATTGCTTGACAACAAACACGTTCAAGACGTCGTATGGCAATTACAAAAATTTGCTTCCGGATTAGCAAAATACTATGCTAATACCGCTGAATTATTATCGGCGGTTACATTATTCCCCGTTGAAGTTGACTTGTCTAATTCAGCGTTTCAATATAAATCGACCGGTCCTCAGTCCATGCAAGAGGACGAAGAAGATATTGAAGAATTTGAGCCAGAACAAAAACAAGAGGTCAAGGAAGAAGTTCTCATAGATACGCAAAATCCTCCGTTGATATGGATGGATGAAAATAATATGTAGCGATATGTGTTAAATAATAATAATTGATCGAATATTTTTGATCGTATTATTGAAAATTGACTTTTTAAAGTTTATAACGATAAATTATTGATGGTACAATAATAAGCCTACAAGTATAACATTCCATAGAAATTTGTCATAAAATAATATTTCTACTTTAACTTAAATTCATATTATTATTATTTAATAAAATTTAAATCTTATGTATTTTACTTATTTTATGTTATATCGTGTCGAATATATATATGTGTATGTATATATATGTAAATACTATATTATATTTTTTAAAAAAAGATACTTTCATTTTTTAAATTTTTTATAGTTATATTTAAACGAAAAAATTAATCTAACGAATCTATATTAGTTAAGTAGTTTAAGAATATATATATATATATATATATATATATATATATATATATATATATATTATAATACTGATATAAATTGAAAATCACGTGACCACCAATAATAAGTAGGCAACCAATTCAATCATAGTCGCCATGACACCCTTCGTGTTTGCTCATTGTTAAGGTAACTTGTGTATTTTTAAGCTAAAACTGCTCTTAGTTTTAATTTTTACCAATATTAGCGCTATAATCTGTTAGCAAGGAGAAGTGTTGGTAACGTTATTAAAAATATATTTTCTAACGTAATTATTTTTGTGGTTTGTTTAATTTTTCGCATCGGATATAAAACAAAAAACAATAATTACTTGTTTAATTTATAGCGTGATCGTATTAAAAAAAGAGAAGAAAGTATCGTTCGAAAATGTTCTTTATAGGCGACCGTCGATAAAACAGATCATTGATCAATATGTTGGTAATTTATGGAGTGTATTCATTCCGTCACGTTTAAAAGAGGAAACAAAGTTTATATTTGTATCTATCTCATGTATGTTACTCTTAATTTAATAGTTTAAAATTGAAGAAAAAGAAGAAGAAGAAGAAAAAACAAAATGTACTTGTATTTATGTTTGATGCGTACAGATTTTTTTTCTTGTTTCTCTTTCTTCGTGTGTTTATATATATATATATATATACGTATGTAAAAAAAGAAAAACCATAGATCGCGAAGAGAGAGAATCTTTTGGTTACGACGGAATGAACCAATCGAACGTTAGACTTTTCCTACCAACGCTAAGAATATAGTAGATAAATTGGTTAAACTGCAGTGTCGCGTATCGTTCAATCTGGCGATCTGTCAATTACTCCTAACGAAGAAACAGCTGATCCTTATGATCGAGATATTGATAGATTTGGTCCTGTCAAGAGAAATTACATGTGATACTTGCAAAGTAAATAACCGTACATTTTCTTACTAGTACTCCTCGTATTTTTTTTTACGAATGATAGCGTAGGAGCATTATGGTATACGCAATGACTTTTATCCTATCCCAAAAAAATGAATGCAACTCTATGGTGTTACTGGTTGCAAGTATGTATGTAAACGATTGTTGACCTCTTTTGTTATTGTTTTTAAATGATCCTCTCGGTTTTCATAATAATGCGGTGATTCGTGAGAAGTACTTTGACCATTTAATAATCATATTTTTTTTTTTAATCAATATACACTTAACTATATATATATACATGTTATTACAATTAATATTACTTTTTCTTTATCTTTTTTCTTTCTCTTATCTATTTTTCAGCAACTATTTTTATTTAAAAAGTGCATCACATTAATGCAACAATAATATGCTAAGGTCAAAAGACTCTGAGAGCGACGGTGTTACAACTAATACCGTAAGAGTCCAAGAAAGTTGTAGAAGTAAAAAAGGTGAAAAGGGTCATGAGGAAAGTAGCGGATGCATTTTGAAAAACGCTTTACTGTCGATACAATCCGACGAAGAAGATTTCTTGGATAAAGAAGCATCCAAGGTCTTACTTCTTCAAAAAGGATCCGATGTTGACGGTGAGTCTGCAACTAGTTCTTGGAACAATGTAAACACAGACTCGTCTGTGTCATATGTAACTTCTATTCCAAATGGAAAAGAATTTGTCATTTTAACTGGTCTCGAGCAAGTCAATGATAAAGCTGTGACTACAACCAAGGGGTTGAAGCTTTATGATAGTTTGATCCCTTTTGAAAAAAATTCTAAAATTCAACATAGTTCAAAACAGCACAATAAGATTATACTGTTGGGTGAATTTGTGTCAGAACAAGAGGCAATAATTGGTATTAAGAACGGGGAACAAACAGAAACTACGAAAGAAGTAAAAGAAAGTATGGAACAGATTAATTATAATAGCAAGACGTTTGATAGTAGTCAGTTTGAGAAAAATGAGGCTGATCTTAAAGAAGGTAACAATTGGTTGAAGAGTTTCCGACCTCTTCCCCTTTATTATACTGAACGAGGTAAGCCTTATTTGAAATGTCCAGCCTGTGGTGCTATGTTTTTTTACCTCGACCTCTTTTCAAAAACATCTTTTCACGCATATGTATAAGGAAAGAGAGACATATACTTGCTCGTTTTGCGAATATACTAATGAGGAACCTGGTATGTTGTTCGCCCATTTGTCCAAGCACCAAGATCAATGCGAATATTGCAATGAAAATATAATGCGAAAAAGTAATTTTGAAAAACACTGGGGTATTTGCTCTTTAAGTTTTAGTATAAAAAGAGATCGTAGAGGAAGATTCGTATGTACAATGTGTAAACTAGTGTTTGATTTATTGCCTCAATTAGAAAAACATTGGTTTAAACATGCTTGCAAAAAAAGGCGGACTTACCAGTGTAAGGAATGCGGAGGATTGTATGGGAACAAAACAATATTGCAAAATCATAAGTGTTTAAAGTGTCCCGTCTGTGGTGAAGTTTACGATAGTTTACATAGATTAAAGGCACATACGATGTGGATGAAGCATCATTTGAAGTGCCTCATTTGTTCCTATGAATTTGTTCTCGCTATGGATCATGAAAAACATTTGGCTATGCATAGACAAGCTTATTTACCTATGAAAGAACACGCTCATTGTTTGGAGGCAGCCGACGGGAAATCATATCAATGCGATCTTTGCGACAAAATATTTTATGCTTTAACACGACTGATATTACACGTAAAGGAAGATCATGGAATAGAGGATGTTAAAAGAGAAGCTATTAAAGAAGAAAAGGATGAGAAGGAGCATAATGAGGGTAATGGAAATAAAGCTACATATCCGAACCTATGCCAAACGCCTATTTGCTATACAGGCGGTCAAAATGTCAGTTTAATTAAATAACAATAATTACTTTTAAAGCAAGCAGCAGATTACAAGTCGGTACAACAGTGTGGACAAGTACTTTGGCTGTGAATCGCTACTAATTGCTCCTGCGAACTACAAACAATTGGAATACAAATCCGTAATAATTTTAAACACAACATTTTATACTCTTACGAACATATACATATATACATACAATATATATATATATATATATATATATATATATATAAACACATAATATGTTATAGAAATTGAATCGTACTGTTGTTGAAACTCAATATATAAATGTCTATGTTAAGAGTTAGTAAGTTCCCAAATTTATGATAGAGGCACACAAATTATTATATTATTATTATTATTATTATTATTATTATTATTATTATTATTATTATTATCATTATTATTATTATTATTATTATCATTATCATTATTATAAAGCATATTAAAATGATATATATTAAATTAATGACTCTATATGCTTACAAGCAATGTATTTATTTTGTAAAATTTTATTCGGAAAAGAAAAAGAAAGAAGGAAGATAATATTATAAGAAATTCATTTTATTAATTGTTCAAACAGGGTAGCTTGCACAATGTCAAATGCTTTTTAACGATGCTTTTCTAATTTTTCTGTACGCTTTGCGCGCATAAAAAGAGTGGGCATTAAAAATTTTTGATTATTAAATAATGTACTCTCAAAATAATATATCGTTATATTATTCTTTTTCTTTTTTTCTTCTCTCAATCCATTTGTTTTCTTTACAATATTATAGAACATTTAAAACATTGTATAGAGATATATAATTTTCTGTATAATCAATCCGCATTTCAACATACGTACGTAGTCCACAAGTATATTCCCACAATTTCTCGTATCGTCATACGGAAATGCAAGATATGATACAATTTTAAATGATTAGGAAGCATTTGAGATGTAACGTTATATTTTCTTATATTTTTTTTTATTTTTTTATTAATTTTTATCACTCAGTCACGTGATAATAACACGTTCGCAGAAATCTTTATATTGTACAATTTAATTGTAATTACAGATCTATATATATATATATATAACGTGTGTATATATATATATACGGTAGTATATGTCTATGCCATAAAATATTTGATGATACAAAGAGTTTTCTTCTTAATTATTCTCTTAAAAAAAAAATGAAAGCTTATTTATTTTTTTTTTCAATTATACACTTATTAAATATAGCAACGAGTCGTCGAACTCATAGTTATTGGTAGATCATCGATCGATTGATCATTAACTATCAAGATGAACGGTTCCAACAAGAACGCAGTATACAAAAGGCAATAAGAAATATAGTTTATAGCATTTTGCAATTGTTGTTTTTCTTTGAAAAAATAAAAATCAAGGTATGTTCTACATATGCACATTAACTTTTGCAATAAAAATTAGTGTTTTCTTCTTTTACATATATAGCATCTCTTTAGCTTTATTTTGCTTTTATTTGTTTGTTTGTTTTTTTTTTAAATTATTTTTTCCTTTTTAAATGCATTTATCATTGATTTTCGATTTCACTTTCTCTCTGATTTATTATCCTAATTTTATGGTATAGTAAAGATTATTTTCTCTTGCTTATATTCGGCTTTTACCAACACCGAAATATAAGACAACTTTTAATTGTAAAAATAAAATTACATTCTTCGAGAGAAAGAGAGAGCGAGAGAGAGAGAGAGAGAAAAAGAAAGAGATTCCTTATAGGACAAAAAGTAGAAGACAGTTGTTTTTTCATTGTCATTCTTGCGTTCCCCATTTTTTAGACTTTTAACCATTGCTTTACATAATCAAGTGCATTTAATAGAATCTTCATTTCAGATACTCTTAATTGCACGATCAAGCGTTGCCTTTTTGGTAATCTGGTGTTGAGTTTTTCTAAATCCTCCTACGTAATAAAATAATAAAAATAATTTAAAATTGTAGTTCATTCAATTTATCGTTCAATTCATAATTTTTTATATGTAATATGACACTTATTTACCTCTAGTGTCGAAGGATATTTAGCGAGTAGTAATTTTAATCTGTCTAACAAAAATTTCATCACATTTTCTTCGACGATGGTATCTAAAGCGCAATCAACGTGTTTTAAGTCAGTAACTTTATCCGATTTTAACCAACGGGTAAGATCAGCCTTTCGCATATTAAATACACGAAGAAATGCCAGGAGCGAATCGGATATCGGCTCAGTGCCAGCCTCTAATAAAAATTTACCCGTCACGGGTAGTCCTAATTTATCTAAAAGTTCGATACGTTCATTTCTAAGAGGATCTGACGCGCTAATACCAAGAGGGATTCTGACTCCATCCTAGAAAAAGATTAATATTATTTAACTTTGTTTTATATTTCAATAATCATTTATCATTGTCAATTGTGATATACCTTTTTATTTTCTAGACAAACAAAACCAGAGTGTACTAGAAAATCCGAATTTGTTCTTGAACCGTAACTGATAAATATTTGTTCTCCTTTTTTAAAATTTCTCATTGCGTAGCATTCGCAACAATCGGAAGTTGTATTAAAACCAGTAGTTATCTGAAAAAGAGAACATTTTTTTAAGGTAAAATATTATTACTATATTGTATTTATTTAAAATAAATATATGTACCTTTCCTTCTTCATGATTGCACATATCCCACATAGGTATCAAAGCATGAATCATGCTGGACCCGTCTTCGCTTGGAATTAAATTTTGTCTTGTCATTACTGTAGAAACGGCCCAGCTGAAAAAAAGAAAATTATTAAAATATAATTAATATTTATATATATATATATATATTTAATTTGTATAGTTATATTATATACATATATACTAGGACTTTTCAAAAGAAAAACCTAACGCAATCTTGGTGACTCCATAAGGAGTCGCAAATCTAAATTTTGAGGAAATATAACAAACAGAAATTTGAGTAAAACTAAAAATAATATATTATATTAAAATGATGCCATAGATCTCTTTATAATCTTATGAAAGATTAAAAGATATTATATTTATAAATGAAAGGAAAAAACCATATACATGTAAATATGATTTTTTTTAAAGGAAGAAACAAGTAAACATTTGTTCTCGAATTAGCAGAGCGAATTACTATACTTTCGCCTTCGAAACGATCGCGATCACAGGAAAGAGAATAATAATCATTTTACTATCTTACAAAAAAAAAGATGTGTTTATTTTTGCTTGCACTCTCTCTCTCTCTCTCCCTCTCTCCCTCCCTCTCTCTCTCTATTTCTCTTTTTTAGGATAAGAACTTGACCTAGATCGCCGGAAATGGAAGTATATGGTATATACATAAAAAGATTCATTCCTGTTCAAGTGTTGTTAGCTTCGTTGTCGTTTCCCTTTCGACTTTCTCTATCTCTTCAGGAAAAAGAGGCTCTCACTTCTTCGATTCTCATCCTAAGGTTTCCATAGTACTTACATCTATACATACATCCATAAATATATAATAGAAAAGTATGAGTTAGTTGAGAAGACGAAGAAATGATACACATTACATTTTAATAAACACAAATCTATTATTAAATCTTTGATTGGCAAGTAATTGATTTTAATATACATCTTCTATGATTTCTTATATTAAAAAATTAATAACTTTCAATCACACAAATATTAAAACCAAATTCAGAAAGTTTTAGTTATTCTTAATTGTAATCTTATATTGTTGATTTATATCATTTAGTTAATTAATCATTATTAATATGTAGAAATATGGGGGCATAATAGTTGAAGAGTTTTAATTAAATTAGTTACGAATGTCATAGAATAGATTTTAAGTAATTAAGACTTTCTTCGGTAAGATGAGGATGCTCAATGAGGAGTAGGAATAAAAAGGCGGAAAAAAGAGAGAAAGAAAGAGAGAGAGAGAAAGAGAAAAAAGGGAAAATTGTAAGAACAATGTTGAGAAAAAGAGAGAAGAGTCTCGACGTCATCAGTTGGTATTTGCAGCAGGGATAGGATGGGGATGCACACTTGAGTGCACGTGGGAAGGTCGTGAGATCTTTAGTACGAGTACCAACATGCACTTTCTACTAAGGAGATGATGCATCATCGACATCAATGATACTGAACTGAATACGCGAGTCTATTATAAGATAGCAAATTCAAATATCAATTTTTGATTATTACTATTTAACTCCTTTAATTAAAAACCTAGATAATCTATATATATTGCAGTTTGTTGGAAAATGTAATTATTGTTGTAAACAAAAAAATTATTTTATCTACAATCACCAATTTGTATAACATTTTTATATACAAAAATTGGATTCAAACCATGTTAATTTAGAGAAATTAAATTACAAAATATATTACAATTACTAAACGTATTAAATAACTTTCTTTTCTTATTTGAAATTCACATTAAATTCAAATTAGATATAAACAAGATTAAATCAATGTTTTGAGAAACATTGCTTTAACACACAGTGCATTTATATTTTAATATTGAAAGATATTAAATATAAACAATAAAGTATGTTAAAATAATAAAAAAATATTTAATTATATTTTGAGGTAACATAATTATTCAAAACGAAAATCATCTTTTATTAGTTTCAACCAAAAAGGAAATGAGAAGGTCCGTTAACTGCTTTATTCTCATCCTCTTTTTCTCGTAGCTTGCAGAAAACGTGTGTGAAAAGTGAAACTCGGTATAAGTATGTAATAATTAAGTATATATAATGAAAAGAGAATTAATAAAGAAAGAAATATAATATACGTATATTAAACACAAGAGAGAAAAAAAAATAATTAAGTCGCTCGTTTGTTACGACGAAAATTGAAGTAATTCGTTCATATGTGTTACATTAATTAATTTTCTCTTTTTTCTCGAATTGTTTTTGATAATTTTTTTTATTTTAATCTGTTCTGATAAATAAAATTTTCCCATTATAACGAGAAATGAATTTTAATTAAAAATAAAACAATATTAACATCGAGAAAAAATTCTGAACATACTTTGTAAATAAAAGATAAACAAATAGTTTAATGTTATAAAATCAAAAATGAACATTTCCTAACGAATTACTTTTTATATATATTTTTTTTTTAATTGAAGACAGATTAAAGAAAATAGAATAAGATCAATTGATTTGTTTGAGTAGCAAATATAAGTATACGTTGGTAAGAAGATGAGATGAAGAAGAGAACGTTTAGATACGAGGCTCCTCTCCTCTCGAATTTCACCGGCTTACTTAGCGGCGAACGCAGAGAAAACTCTCGTCAGTCGACAAGAACTATTTGTCCAGGGTGGATGAGTCTCGTTTGTAGGGGGAAAAAAAAAAGAAAAAAAAAAGAAGAAAAAGAAGACAAGAAAAAAAAATATTAAACAAACGTATCCATTAATATACACGTGCAGTATTATAATTCGTGATATGAAGATTGCTAAGTAAAAACTGGCAACGAGTTTCTCAAAGCTTTTTCTTTTTTTCTTTTTTTTGCAATCGATCAGTGATAAATCCACAAAAAAATACAAAGAAATAAAAAGAAAGTGTTAATTCAATAAGTGATCTACATATATTTACATATGCATATTGCTTATACAATTAATTAAATAATAAGCAATCGAATAAATGTTTGAAATATCAAGTTGGTCTTAAAATCGAATGGATAATATTTTGAGTTTGTGTAATCGTAAAAACGTGATATTTGTAATACTGTGTACATTGGCTGTAACGATACACATCTTGGACTATGCAGAAAAGGATAATTATATTTTTATCGATCGCAAACATCCTGTATCTTTCAGGTTGTCCTTTGGTATTCGGAGAAACTATACTGAATAAGCCAGGATACGAGGAGGATATTGTTATTGAGGATCGTGCGGTAAGAAAGTTAGCAAAATATTAAATAGATAATATATAAAAAAAAATAATAATATGAAAAGAAGTGGAACCAATTCGCCTAGATTCACCGAGTGTGAAGTATCTCGAACGGAAGTGCTCGTTTATTAGGAACACAAATGCGAGTCCTTTGATGTGTATTCTTATTCTCGAGAATGATCTACGAACTCAAGACAAATTACACGCATATGTGTCGCACACACTATTGAAATTTCTTTTATAGTTTCTTACTCATAATTCAAATTGTTCATTGACATTTATTTAAATATATATTTTAATGACATTTATTTAAAATATATTTTAAATAAAATATTTTAATTTAATCGAGATATTGTGAGATTTCCTTTTATCATGTCAAATAGTTTTACCAATGATCTTTAATTTTGAATGATGATCGAATTGAATGATAAGGATGATTATTATTGTTATTATTATTAACATCATCATTATCATTAAAGTTTCTCGAACTTCACGGGATGGTAGAAAAGCGAAAGGATACATAAATATATTTTACTTACATATATGTACATAAATATGTTCATGCGTGTTTGTAACGTACGTAAGAGGAAGGCATCGCTTCGTTGTCATCGCGTATCGTAATTAGCAAAGAGACGGCTTGAGAAAGTGTAGGACAATGCTACGATGAGTCGAACAACCGCTATATAACAATCGGTAAACCACGAGATAGAAAGATTGAAAGATAGAAAGAAAGAAAGAGAAAGAGAGAAAGAGAAAGCTGAAATCTAGTACCATTCACAGAATGTTCGAGACTTTACGAGTATTTTGTCACCATTTAATGATCACGAATAAAGTGAACATATTAGGGATAAAAAACAAACCTTTCCCATCTAACACACTTTAAGTATCAGATCATAGAGAAACTTCGTTTAAAAAGTTCGCCAAATTTCTTTACCGACGTTAGACTTAATCTCATTTTATCGATCGAGTGTATAATCAAATTTTATAAAAAAAAAAAAAATTGGCCTTTTACTTGAAATAAATTTGAAAAAGGATATATTAATTACGTTATGACTTATAGAAAATTGGTATAAAATATCGGAATATATACTAGTTTACACACTTTCTTGGCCTTTTCTACGCATTTTCGGCATCCGATCGGCCGGAACGAAACAAACTGCTAAATAAGAATAAAATAAAATTAAATAAAAAAGAAATATAGGTGATCGTAGAAAGAGAATGTGGTAAGATTTTCGTTCGTTACGAAAATACTGAATAAAGATCTCTAAGAAGAATCGAGCAAAACTATTTTTTTACTCTTCCTTGTCTTCTTTCCTTTTGATCTTAAGAAAGAAAAGATAGGACGCGTTCGATGCGTGGTTCCGCTTTAAACAACAACAAAAAGATAAATAAATTAAATAAAAAAAGTACATATGCATGTAAGAACGAACGTATACATCGTCAAGCGTGTTAACGATTGCACTTTCTTTTTCCTATGGTCGTTGAACTTTGATCGTTATTTGCGTTTGCACGGCTCGTTTCGCCGCACTTACTCGCCTGACTTACAACGCAGTAATTGGAGCTCTAATTTAACCTCAAAAGAAAAAAGTTATTTAAATAATCCTTATTCTCGAACCGCTTTAATTAAAAAAAAGAAAATAAAAGAAAAGCGAAAAAAATCCCATAAAAATTGCGTCTTTAATCAATGATATCATTTCAAATGTAATTATTTGATTTAAATAATTATCAGATATTTTTTGAATTTATCTTGTTCTCTTATAATAAAAATAAAATCGAATAAAATCTTTTGATATTACACAAATAACGAAAGAAAAAGATTTACTACAAAAATGTATTATATACGGATTGTTACAAAAATGACTATGATCATTATTCATTAAGATGCTTTGGAAAATAAATTCTTTGTATATCATAAAATTACGTTAACAAGCAAACTAATGAGTACAATAATTCTAGGGTAAATCTGTTGGAAAAGACACGGTAGTTGACGGCGGCGTGTATAAATGGACGTGCCTCGATGCGCATATTTCACTTTCTTAGGGCGAAATCGCGGAAACGAGAAGATCTTGAATAAATAGACGGAAGAGAATTTATTTTTAGATTTTTCGAATTTGTATAACTCATTAACATATAAACAAAAATATATAATTCACAATAATTTTTAAAAACATTGACAAATTGGAGAAGTTTATCAAATAATCAAAGAACCGTCGTTAAAATATTCAAAACGAATGATTACTTATTATATTAATAATATTATTTAATAATATTTATTATTTGTTGTTATTTTCAGAAGGCGGCAGGGTTGCGTAGTAATAAAGATTTGTATCTTCGTAAAGAAGAGTCGAGAAGCGAGTTACTCGGAAAATGGAGGAACAATGGCGAAGCTTTGGAACCAAAATGGCGTGATGGTGATGCTGTACCATTCCTACCCTTTTCTCAATTCACTCGAACTTATTCTCAAAAAGATTCCGATTTGATAGGAGATGATAATTCCTATGACGTAGTTTATCGTGATAATATTAATTATCATAGACTTGACGAAGATCGTAAAAACCACTATATTGATTCTCGACAAAATAGACCATTTTCTCTTTCCGATGATTCTTCGACGATGCGATTGGAAGAAAAAAAACATGGAAGACAATTGCGCGGGAAAATTGAACAAGTACCAGTCGAGAGTTTTCCGAATGATAAATTTCTACGAAACAATCGAGTTGGTTCTACCAATTATCGAGATACTTTTCAGATTCGTCCAAATGAATACGAACATGAATTAACCGACGAAGAACATTTGAAACCTCGACCAAGAAAAAGACGTCCACCTCAAAACGAAGAATTCGTTTTGAACGCTAAAGAAACTTTGCGTCACGATAGAACAAAAGCTTCTTCTACTTTACAATCTAATAATAAAATGGAGGAAGTTTCTCCGAAGAAAATCGAAGCTATTAAATCTTTATTGAAAATGCAACAAGAGGAAGGTGTTAGTCTTTCAGAAATATTACGTCGGAAAAATTTGACTTTAACAGATCTGTTGAAAGGTAAGGCGGATGTAATCAGTGCATTAAAGATGGAGGAAATAGATGAAATCGGCGATGATATTGAACAAATTTCTATGGTAATGACGAGTACGTTAGCTAAATTATCGTCCACGACTTTTCCAAGTATATTTAACGTTTCGTCTTCAAAATTAAGCAACATAATGACGACTGAAAAAACTACTGCGATCGATCATTCGTCGACGAAGGTTGCACTGTTAAAAGAAACTACTACAGAAGCTGTTGCAACAGTTTCTGCCTCAGAAATCTCTATTGATTTGAATAATAACGACAATAATGCTGATCAAAATTTAAATTCTATGCAAGGAGGAATCTACAGCGACGAGAATCACGATGAAATTATGGAATTTTCAGATTTTACAGATTATAAGAAAGGAAGGACTACCGCCTCACCAATTTGGATTTCTTTGGTACCAGAAAATAATGGTATTGCTCGTTCTATGGAAAATATTAATGTAAATCGTACCAATAGTGATTCTACTATGAGTATCATTAAAATTCTGAATCCAACTGTTGAGCCATTTATCGAGAAAACTTTTGAAGAAAATGAATCATTTAATAAAGCTTATACTGATGCTGTAAATAAGGAAGGTAATTCTAATTTAGCTGTTGCAGAAGATCACTTTGATAATATTTCTGAAGCAGATTATCAATATGATGCACCTTCGAACGATATGAAACATGATGATGAGGTGCGTGAATTCTCTTTGATGGATAAAAGTGATTGTAAAAATGATAACGATAAAGATAAAACTATATATTTAGAAAAAGATAAAGATCATTCTGAAGAATATATATCAAAATCCAAAAACGATTCATCTTTCGAAGAAACAATCAAAACTTTCTTCAGAGATCATCCCAACGTAGAAAATGTGATGGAAGGAAAACATTACGAAGATATCATATCGGAAATAGAACCGGAAGCACGGGCTGAAATTTTTGAATTATTTGCCTCTGGATCTGGAGGTAAAAATCTCGAACGTTTGTTAAAATCTAGGAATATGACCTTAGAAGAACTGATTGCTTTACGTCAAAGAGGCTCCAGTAAAGTTCATTTAGCAGAAGTGTCTCGTCTGAGAAATCATAAAGCTTTAAGAATATCAGAGGATAATCAATTATCAGAGAAAAAGTATCCTAACGATCCTGAAGAAAAAAGTATCATTCCTGAACCTCAAAATGAAACTGTTGAGATAAAGAAATTGATAAATAAAATAGAACATATTAGTACTTCGCAGATTCCTCCAAGACTCGATAAGGAAACAACAGAGTCTTTTTTTACTACAGAGATTAGTTTTAAGAATATTAAAAATCATAGTAAAAAAGAACACGAAGAGGATCCAAATCGTTTTATAGAGATCACAGAATTATTTAATACCTTCACATCTTCGTCGTTTGGTAAAGATCAGGATCAACGATTTTCTGAAAATATTAGAGAAACATTAAATAATAAAGAGATAAATGACATTAAAAGCGATTATGCAACAAAAATGATTCGAAATGATACAGAAGCAGATGTAAATGTGGTATACGAAGGATCTAGGGATGATGTGAAATACGACGATTACGATGAAAACGAAGATCGAGAAAAAAGTTTATCAAAAATCAAACCAAGTATAATAGCTAGTGGAGCTATACTTGGCGTGACGATAGTCGTATTTCTTGCCATCTTTGTAGCTTGTAGAATACGTCATAAACAAAAGTATAGATACAGAAAATCCTTCCCTCGAACAGTATTTCAAAGTCCGATAGCGACAGCCAGAAAGTTGTCCAATACGAGTAGTTTGAATAATATAATGGTGAGTGTGGTTGCCACTTCGACAACAAAGAGGACAGAAAAAAATGATATGCAGCAAACTAGTAGCAATGACTATGATCCCAAGTGCGATATTGATAATGATTCACTCGATGCTAATGATAGTTGGGAAACTATACCGGATTATATGAAATGAGACAACATAGTTTGTTTGTAATTGAAATAAGCACTTTCATTCGAGATTCATTAGTGGTCGAAGATCTGAAATAAACATGTAATGGGCATGTATACTCATTAAAAATTTATACAAAACACTTATGAGCAATAAAGCAAACTCGTATCAAATGTTTCTGAAAGAATAATAAAAACATCGAGTTCATTAATATATTATAAATATGATCACGATATCAATCTCATCTCTCTTTTCGTTTTTTAGTTATAAATACATGTAGATGTAATGTATTTATTTATGATTTAATTATTTAATATAAAGTATTTTTGTAAAAATATTAATCTGTTGAAGATAATCACCCTCTTTGTGTTGGTACCTAAATTTAAATAATGTGTTTAAATAATTTACTCACATATAATCGTCGTATGCAAACATATCCTTGAGCATATTAGACACTGCGTCGTTACCATTTTGAAAAACTCTATAAAAATAAGTGTATTGTCGTGTAATATTCCTGACTTGTCTCAAGGCAGTTTCTGAAAAGAAAAAAAACAGATCAAAATTTTATATGAATATTTGATTATTTAATTGCATATTGAAAGTGCAGAAAATTTACCTAGTGTTAGAGTGCCTTTAAGCTTGCTCATTTCAGTTAGGTTCATATAAAGTACCGTATTATATCTAGTAGGAAGAATATCAATATACGGTTTCCATTTAGAATTTTCTTTATACTTTTCGATAAGCAAAGCGATAGCTAACGCCACTTGTGGCATCTGTTGTATCAAAGGATCACGTTGAAAACTTTCTAACTCGGGGGCAGCTGTTTGCGTACTAAATATAAGTTTCCTAGGTATTTCCAAAATAAGTTCATTCTCTATAAAATCACGCTCTGCCTTTAGACCTAAATCGTATCCTGTAAAGCCAACAATACTTGCTCCATCGACATTAACATCGTTCTCTTTCAGCCATTCCATGAATTGTCCTACCCCCCGAGATTGTTTTGATTGATTTGTCTTCATTGGTAGTAAGCAGGCACTGTAGTAGCTAATTAGCATTACATTTGGTGCGATATACAAACAGTAATCCCATAGTTGTGTATTATACGCAGGATCGCAGCTCACTAAACAAATAATACAAATGAATATTATTAATTTTAGTTTGTTATAGAGTTTATACAAAATAAATAGAGTTAATTCATCATTTAAAAGTATAGAAAATGTAAACAATTTACAAATACATAATAAATAAATATATATATACACATATATATATGTGTACTCGTATGTCAATGAAAAGATACTGTATGTAAATAAATGATTAACTGTCAAGTTAGTAAGAGGAAAAAAAAAGTGAAAGTTGATAAAAAAGTTGAACAATTTGAAATACTTTAGTTGTTAGTTCAAAATATAATTTACCCCATATATCGGACAAGAAATTGCTTAATCCGACGATAAGTATATCTCAATTGCTGATCCCCACCCCCTTGTGACCTGATAAAGTAGACTCTTTATCGCGATAGAGTCGTAGCACCAAATGCAAACTCGGACAAGGCTCTTGGTATTCTACTCACTGTGAAATACTCGGTCGCACAAATCATTGAGCTGTTTTTTCATTTTCACCGTCGATGTTTGTCTTCGATGATGGTTCTGCTTTGACGACGAATGGGACTTCTTTTTGTTCATCTTCAGAAGATTTCACAGCACTCTGTTAAATCTACTTACATTCAGACGCATTATAAACACGAAATCTGCCCACCCACTTTAGGTAAGAACATACACACTTTACCCGTTCGCGAATACGAAAATAGAACGCTGCTTCTTCGGTAGTTTTGAATTCTCTCTGATGTACGGTCGTTAGAAAACAACCATAACCTAGAAATTGTCAAACCCACTACAAGAACACCAACGACCGAGAAAATTTCTGTAGGATCATGGAGGGTTATTAGGATATATTGATTTTTATTCATAACAGGGTGAACCTATTGTTCTCAAATTACTTTTGACGAACGTTGTTTTTAATTTTAGCTTATCTTTTTCTTTTCAGCATAATATAATTAATAATATCATTGTAAATGACAGAGAATATCGTTAATAAATTATAATTTTTTATAAAATTGACTGTGTTCGCCATTTTTAAATTGTATCATATTAATCTTTTGCTGTATGAATTAATTAATTATTTATGAATAAAAAATTATTGATATTACAAGATTTATACAATATTATTATTAAATATTAACATTTTCACTAAAAATATATCAATTTTATAATTTGTATGAATTATATGAATTTTTTTGTATGAACAAATTCAAAGGGTTATAACTGCAATTAGTTGAGTCCTATTGTGCAACAAAATTTTCTTTTAAAAATCTTCTTATTTATTTCATATAAATGAAATGAAACATTATCATTATTTTTTGTTCTTTTACATTATATTATTACTTGTAATAATTTGTATAAGGTTGTGCAGATAAATGTCTTGGTGGTATTACTTTTTTCCTCACTTTGTATATACAAAATTATTTTAGAAATTTATATCTATTATTATTAATAATAAGATAATATTTACACTAAGGGGTCTCTCCTAAAGATTAATATCTTTTGTTTTAAATAGTCTTATAATGTATCGTCGATAAAATTATACTTAAAAAAAAAGCACAGCATTTTCTACTCTATATTATGCTTACTATTTTACATTTTATTATTATTATTATTATTATTATTATTATTATTATTATTATTAATAAGTCTATTCAAATAGTTGTTAATATTTTGTACAAAAAAATGTATATTATCGGGATCACATGATGTATTTTTTGTTTAAAATAAAATCTATTAAAATATGTAATATATTAAACAATTGTGTATGTTTTATTTACATTATTAAAATGAAAGAGAAAAAAACATTAATAAGTAAAACTAGCAATCAAATGATGTTGAATAAATGTAATAAAAGAATACAGAATATTAATCTTGTTACATGTAATATCTATAATTTTGTTTTGTTAAAATCTTGGGGTCTATTATTACTTTTTCTTATACATATATCTATCAGTTCGCAAAATCTTTCATACAAAGAAGAGCATACCTAAAGAGCCCCTTTAATGTCACTCAATCGTTAAGATTTCTGTATAATTAATTAAACTGTTATCATAAAACAGTTAATAAATTTGATTTTTCACGCTGCAAAGCAAAACAAATTCGTTGCAATGAAAATAAGAGAAAAAACCAGCAACGAATAACACAACAATCATCTACCTGTATTAATACAATAACCAATAATAACATTCAACTGCAAACCTTACGCATTTTAATTTAATTTAATTAATCTTTTTAAAAAACAAAAGAACACAATTTCAAAATCGGTATATGCAGTATTCTTTGCAGAAAATAAGCAACACGATATAATATTCTCGAGTTGCTTAGTACTAAGTACTTGATTTTACAAATTAATATTACTTATTGCTTATTTATTTTTTATCGTAATAAAAAAAAACGAACGAATGAACAAACAAACAAAAAAATAATAAAAGTAGATTTAACACCCACGATCTGTAAACATATTTAGATATCCAACGGATGAAACTTATAACTACGTAATTTGTACTAGAGTACAGATCAACCGCGATAAGCTTCCTTTATGTTATTTATATTGCTTATGCACAGTGAAACAAAATTATAATTATATTACACATCTGCAGCATTATTTTTTAATTTCAATCGTAGACTCTTTGCAGCGGAAAACTAGTATCTTAATTATTAAAAATACAGATATAGTTATGGTAATAATAATAATAATAACTAATAATAATAATTATTAATAGTAATAATATTATTATATATACCGTTATTTTATACAATTTAATGACTAAATAGTCTTATAGATTAACCATAATGATTAGATTTGTCCTTCTACCCGAAGTAAAAAATCAACATTATATTTATATATTTTGAAAGGAATTTGTTTTTCTTTCTTTAACAGAAGCGATCATATTTTATTTTATATAGTTTCACAATATTTGTAGAAACAAAAGAAATTACTTTTCACTCGGAGCAATTTTAAATTAAATTTGTTTGTAATTTGATCATTCTTTGGGCTCCGAGTGTATTTTCTGTAACTATAATCAATTGAATATTTATTCAGAACTTTATATAAATTAACTTGGATGACATGAACGTAGATAGGTACATATCACAGCACCTTCGAGATAAATTGTTATATTACTTAAACATTTTTGTACGGATAAAAAGTGCGATATATAACTCTAAACTATAAAGGCAGAATTTTGTAATTAAATTGAAAATATTTATAACTAAAGTATCATCATCACGTACACTTAATATGATTTTGTAATTATCACAAAATCTTTACCTGTGGCACTGTGCCATTGATAACTAGCTGTACAATGTACCAATACGTTGTGAAAGAGATAGAGAGATAGAGAGATAGAGAGAGAGAGAGAGAGAGAGAAATTGTTGAGGGCTATAAAACTCACAGTACATAAATATATAAATTACTTCTCATCCAAGTTATAAACATTGTAATTGATTGTGCAAACACTATAAAGTTAAATTTACAAAACTTTAAAACACGTACGCGTGTCGAATAATTTGTGATTTCTTTTACATTTAAATTTTTCTTTGATACACATTTTATATATATATATATATATATATATATATATATATATATATATATATATATATATATAAATCTCTTATCTTTTGTTTATTGGGAAGTTGTATCAGAAATGCTCTGTCGCCATGTAGCATGGAAAGGAATTTTCAATATTTTAACACGTGTCTTAGGTAATGCAGTCAAAAGAAGTTTTTGAAGTTGCGGTAACGGTAAAATATCAACCTGCGGACTCGCCATATTTAATTGCCTATCTTCACCTGTAAAAATAAAATGAAATAGGGTTTTATTTTATTTTAATTAAGACTTATTTGTATTTGTCAAATAATTCAATCAATTCAATCTCAGTAGCATAAACGATAGGAAAATAAGCTTCGTAATTATTAAAGCAATTAAATATACCTCTTTGATTATCATTTTCATCCTCAACTTCTTCGATTAATCTCAAACAGGGTACTGGTTTCAAAACTGGTATAGAATCTCCAATAACCTGTTTGTTCATCAAATTGCATTGATCGACAAATAATTCAGTAACTCTTAGCAATTCAAGCGTAACGCCCCAAACGAAATGTGTTAAATTATGTGACAATTCGGTAACACCGCCGAGAACCATGTTATTAGAAGTAGCCGATTGTGATATGTAGGTAGGTATGATCAATAACCTCTTGATATTTCTGCATTTGGCAAGACATTTATCGAAACCATTTTTTACGTCAAAATTAACTAGTTCCATTTGGTTTAAAAGTGGCAATTTAGAAACACCTTCTAAGATGTCAAATGTACAACAAGAACCTTGACCCTTTTCAAGCCGTAGACGTTCCAATTTTTGCAATTTCATTAAAACTGATGTTCCAAATCTATCTGGAAAATCGGAGCACTCTCCCAATTCCAATGTTTCTAATTTTACCAATATCTGTATTGTATCAATTTTCTTTTTTCCAAGTTCTTTAACCGATGTTAAACTCTATAAGTGATAGTAACAATTAGTAAAGAAATGGGTAATTACTCAAGTATAGCATCATAATATATTATTTTATTGGAAGATAACTTACCAAATGTGTCAATTGTGTTAATTCTTTTAACGATGTAAGATCTTCTGGCAAAGACATTCCACTTATTGCTTTGAATCTCAATTCCTGGCATTGTTTAATATTACCAATAGATTTTAGATTCAAAGTATCACATTTGATTGACATTGCGCTCAATACTTGTAATTGCGGACAAGTTCTAATAACTTCTTCTACTACCACGACAGGACATCTACACAGCTCCAACTTAACTAGGCTGGTAACTCTGGGTATTACATTTAAAAACTTTCTCCAAATACCATCAGAGTCTCCTGCTACAAGCATTTTCCTGAGATCCAAATGCTGCGTACCGTGTCTTTGTAGCGTATCTGCTAAACCATCCCAATCCGTCACTTGGCTATTCTTCATTCTTACAGTTTTCCATAAAGAAGGATGTGCAGCTAAATCTCGCCACATTTTACAAACACGAGAAGCGCGTAATAATTCTTGCACTTTTAGATATTGAAAAATTCGTAGCAATGCATGATAACCCGCGCATACATTGTCCATGAAGTGATGCTGTATGTTTGACTCTTGTTTGTTTTTGTTTTGTCTTCTGAAAAAAACAAGGTAATTATTCTGTTAATTAAAATATAATATGTTCGTCGATACCGTTTTTCATTATATATATATATGATTTGAATACATTATTATATAGCAACTTTATCATTCGCTAAACTATATATATAAATATATTTTTTCATATAAATATATACTATACATGGATATAAAGCAATAACAAATATGGCAAATACCTTTTGTTATTGATATATTCTGATATTTTTTATTTATTTATTATAGGATTTGTGAAAAAATTTGGACCGTTGGACTGACTGGATCAGTAATCAAATTTGGGTCTTCCGTTTTCCAGGCGACTGCTCTAACCTTTGAGCTATCCAATCCAGGGTCCTCCGGTCAACTTTCTCACAATACCTATTTTATTTGATTTTTGATTCCACATTATTTATTTACTTATTTAATTGTTTTTCTTTTCATAGATAATATAAGCAGTTGCCAATTTGTAAATATTTGTTTCAAATATAATATAAGTGACATTTTATGCGTTAAGTAGATAAAAATTGGAAAAAAAAGATATTAGAGAAATATAGACGATGAATCTAATTATATATTACATGGTAGTATCTTAAAATGAATGACGATAATATAATAAATAAAAATAGTGAAAGAAAAGAAAAATATGAAATATACAGGATAGAGGAGAAGGACATATAGGACGATTTTGTTGGGAAAACGCACTAAGATTTTTTTTTTGATTTTCTGCTCGCACATGTCATTATATCTGTAAATATAAAAAGTAAAAATGAATTAGATTTTTTTTAATGAAGCACTTATCAATAGCTGTATCTATAATTGTAGTATTAATATAAAGAAACGTTATCAATATTATCGAGTTATACTCTTACAGTATTAAAAACAATTTCTTTCGAACAAATAGAATAAATTTTATTATCAACACAATGACAAATTATGTTTTTAACATTGCTTAGATATTTACCAAGTTTAAATCTTTACTTTAATACTACAATTACAGATAACCCACAATGATCAGAGTACATAATCATTGCTTCTTTTTTCTTTCTTTTTTTTTTTTGACGAATATTAGTCAAGATTTTGGCTGCATTTCTAAGAAGCTAAGGCAGTGTGCTTCGATCATAAGATAAAATCAAATTCATTTTTTTATATATAAATCTATATATATTATATATATATATATATGTTTTATATTTGCAAATATAATAGACACCAGTATATATTGCATTTACAATTCAAAACAAGTATCTCCCAAATGTATTCGTATAATATAGTATGCGTATAAATAATATAATCTACTTTTTATAATTATTCTTTAAAACATAATTACATTATGAATAGTTTCTTCTCTCGCTGCATTATTATTCATTATTTCGCGATGCACGTTAAAGCTTTCTTTATAAAAGCAACTATAACATATAATATTTCATTAAACTGTTGAGAAAAAGAGAGAGAGAGAGAAAAAAAGAAAGACAGAGAAAGAGGCTACTGATGCCATTATGTTCTTATTATTTTTTTGTAAAGGCATAGCATACTGATCTTGTAAATACAATATGTACAAAGCAACTGCCAAAACCTCAAAAGAGAGTTGCCTTAAATTAAAACTTATTCGTAGAACAAGCTTGACAGAATAAAGTAAAATAAGAATGCCTATGCTCATATGTTTTTAAAAAACACTTACCTATTACCCATCCTCACTACATTTCTATTAATTGCTATTTTTGTATTTGTTCTAGTTACTTCACTGTCCAGATTCAATGTATTATTTCTATTATTTCGTGTTGTAGAAGACATTGTCTTTCTATACGGTGACCTAGTACTCTTTCTTCTTGTTTCCATAGACGAATATGCCTTTGCACTTGAAGTTACATTTTCTGACACAGGTACATTCAAAATATTTTTATTTATATTACTGTCCGACGTTTCATTCGTGTCGTCAGAAGATCCGCACGACATAGAAACGTCTTTCGATAATTCTTTATCATAGATATTTTCAGTCATATCATTGGAGGCACCGGATATTTTTTTGGAAGATGAAATACCTAAATTTGTAATAGTCGAATTTTCCATTGTATTGGATAGATCAATTAAAGAGCTTTCTTGCAACATTGGCGGTTTGTCACCAATTTTATCAGGTTTTACCGTAATAGCGGGTTGAACCGCCATAGAGTTATTCTTTGGTACAACTATATATTTTTTCCCTCCCATTAAAGCAATGTTTTGTGGTTTTGGTAATAGTCCTCCATCGTGATTTGGCAAAAATTCATTCTCTGATTGAGGAAACCAACTATCCTCCTGTTTATCCGACGACGAAGACGAACTTGTTGAGGTAGCTGTTTTTGAAAATTTGTTAGTACTACGCGATTGTATATCTGTGTTCTCTGACTTTGGAATTCTTTGTAATTTAGGTGGAATTAAACCTGTTTGCGACTTTTGTTTTGCATTTTGTGTGCCTAACAAGCTTATCGGAATTAATGGAGGTGGTGTTAAAGACGGATTCATTGATTGATGTTGATGACTTTCTGTAGAATCTTGTTGACAATTCTACAACACAAATAGAGTTAAAGTCAATTAAAATAGAGAAAATATATAAATGAAAAAGAAATCATTCTTTGTATTTAGAAACAATTATATACTTTTCCAATAATACATGATCAATGTAATATATATAATACCTACCTTGCAAATATAATCATCACTTCCTGAAAATTCCAAGCCATCTACGCACTCAGGATGATATAAGCACAGGCATACGCGACACTGTAAGCTGGGAATCAGTCCCATACTTGTTGAACATCTTATACTGCATGGTTCTTGAACTTTGGGCCTGTAAGATGTGCGTTGATAGGGGGAAAATAGAAAGGAGAATTTAAAACAGGCAATAAGGATTTATGGGATAATAGAAAGAATTGGGTAAATATGTAGTGTTATGAAAATTATAGAAGTTAACTGCTTCTAAAATATATGTGTCCTGCCTTATATATATATATATATATATCCACGATCGCCTAGTAAGATGTTAATTAACTAAATTATTATAGCTGTAATAAGTTTCTAGAAAAAGCGAAGAAAAATATTCAATTGTATTTTCTATTAATCCTAAATTCGCAATTTCATAGGAAATCGAACCAAAAAAAGAACCAAGCGCTTCCTTCTATAACACATAGCAATTATAAAAACTGCATCATATGATTTTCCTGAAATTTTGTAAAAAAATTCACTTCTTCATAAAACCCTGTGTTATTTACATTGGATTCATAAACAAAACGGCAAACATATTTGTTGGCTAAATATATACATCTCATTCTAGAAAAAAAGAAGAGACAAATTAAGTACTTACGTAGACAATCTTTTGCTTTTAGCAGGTGTTGCTTTCTCAGCTGTATGTTGACTTCTTCTTGTACTCGTTGCATTTCGTTGTGGAGGTAACATTTCTTTTTCCTCTGTTGATGGTTTTATTTCTGCTATGCATTGTTCAAAGAGAACAATTATTAGAATATTTTTATGATACTATATATAAGTAATAATATTTATGAGCATGTATAAACTAATATATTCATAATACAAGAAAAAACTAAAAAAAATTTTAATATCTTATACAAGTGGATACATACTTATTTGAGGAGTTTTCTTTGCAGGCACTTTAACTTTGAAACTGCTAGATGTTTTTGGTGATCTAGAAGAAGTTTTCGCAGGTGTCATTGATGCTGTCGTTTGTGGAGCTGTTGATGCCGGTGATGATGCAGAAACTTGTTCTTCAACCGGTTTCCGTGAAGATACTTTCTTAGTGTTGAAAGATCTCCTTGATGGCGTAGGTGAAAGTCCTATTGAACCCTATAATGTTCCCCCGTCCCCATAATTATATATAGTTTAGCTCAAGATATAAACATAATAAACAGTTTAAATTTGAAATTAAATATATATTTAAAAAAACAAATAATATTTACCCTTATCCTTTTCGCGTCTCGAATAATTTCTTTTTCGGGATCATCTAAGCCAATAGGTTCTTTGAAGAATGTAAAATTATCAATTGTTAATTCTCTTGAATGTACTACAATAAAAAAAAAAATAAAGAAACAAAAAACAAAAAAAAAGAATTAGTGAAAAAATTGTAAATTACAAAGTGCATCATTAATTTATGGTACACAAAAAAAAAGATATATATTGATTTAGTGAAAAGAAAATTAACTTACGAAATTCGGCTACTTCTCTAAAACTTCTTACTTTTTTCCCCTTTGGCGTATAATAATAAATATCTGCCATTCGCTTAAGGTTAGAATCATTACTTGCTCTGTAAACCAATTCACGTTTCCAGCCATACTTGAATGGTTCCTTGAAAGCGGGATCAGACATATCTATTGTCAATTTTTGTTTCATAGCACTCCCAGGACTGGCACCGCGTGACATCCGACCCCCTTTAGATTTTAGCGACATTCCTGAAGGACTACTTGTACTAGACGATGAGTTGACCGACTTAGTGGAAGATTCTTCAGCTCTTTGCTGTTCCATGTCTAATTCTAAACTATTAGATAGACCGATAGAATCTGAATCGGATTCTCTTTCTTTTTTTATCTTGTCCATATCAAATAATGGGTCCATTTCATATATACGCATTTTATTATCATCCGAGTCTTGATCATCGTCTTTCCTACCATCATAACTCTTCATTGGTATCATATACCTATAGCGTTTTGCATGCTGAGCCTCTGCAATTTCTGCTTCAGCTATGGTCAAAGAAAAACATAAATATATAATAAAAAAAAGACTAAAATAATAAAATCTATATAAAAGATCAAATTGTAAAAATACTTTTAAATATTAATGACTGATTACTATAACTATTTGTCCAAAGTTGGGACTGAATTTAAACAGATAATTTCTAAATATTAAAATATCATAATAACAAGAAAAAAAATAAAAAGTTTTGCTTTTTTACCAATAAGCTTTCTTAAAACATGACTTCCTGTGTCCAGTTCATCTGCTCCTTGTAAATCGAATCCATTAAATCCAGTGGATTCATCGGAACTAGCATCATCAGGTTCGGAAAGCTTACGTTTGCATCCTCCTCTCGCAGTGGAAAGGTTTATGTCGTTATCGATGCTACTCGTTGAATTGGCCTTAAACTTGCGCAATTTAGTTTTAACCGTTGTAGGAGGATTCTTATTAACAGAATCCTTCAAATCACCGTTCACTTCTTGACCGTCCATATCGACATCCATGGCGGTGTCAGCAGCGTTACCAGGAACAGTATCGGTAACGGTATCGATCGCAGTATCGACTGCTGTATCGATCGCGGTATCGACAACAGTATCGGCGACAGCGTCGTCGAGGGTTGTCTTGTTTTCAGATTCCTGTAACTCCGGCATACTGGTAATACTGTCTAGGTTAGAAACGTCGCGCGCCACTTTAGCGTTCCCGCCATTCGCATTGGTGCTGTCCATTCTGCGGTCCCCCCCCACCCGCGGGACCAACCACGCGACACGTCCTTAGCCCTATCCTCGTTTATCACGAAGAACGCCGACAGTGAGAAGGGGTAGACGGAGTAAAAGAGAGAGAGAGTGACAGAGAGAGAGAGAGAGAGAGCTAAAGAGAAGGAAACAGAGGAAAGAAGGGAGGAAGAGAGAAAGAAAGATCAAGCGGGATGAGAAAGTAAAATATCCAAAAGAGCAAGATGACCAATAAAGGAAAAAAAGATATAGATGTTCAATATTGCCTTGTTATCCCTTAACAAGGTTCCTTCGAACGACAATTATTTTCAATGATGTATATAAAAAAAAATGCAACGTAGAAACAACAAAATAACTTTATACGTCTAGATAACGCAAAGCCGCGCTCATCTATCCGAGGATGCGCAGAACGGGCGCGCACACACTGCCACTACGCGCTATTTACACGAACACTAGGCCCCGCCGTCCCTCATCAACTTCTCGACTTCTCCACCTCTTTTCGTTCATCACGTTTCAACAATTAGATCGTTTATATCTTAACACTCTTTCTCACTTCATTCGTATTAATACGTAACTTTAAAACTATCAAGTTGAATCAATGATGACGAGTTTCTTACGGCCGAAAACCACGACAAAGGGGAAAACGAAAACTTTCAGGAGGTGCGGAGCGTCCGTGTAACGCTAAACCGGAAACAGCACCGAGGAACTGTTAACACTTGGGTCGAATTTCTATGGCAACCCTGCTTACTGCTTTTCCAATGCCAGTCATCTTCCAATCGACCAATCAAAACTCGTATTTTCTTCCTACCCTTTTTTCTTATGTGTCACATTCAATCATCTCCCAATGTCCAATAAAAACTCTCCTTTTTTTTCTACCCTTTATAATTATACTTTGTGTTCTTTTATAATGATTAATTCTTTATTATTACCAGCGCAACGTAAGAAATCTTGTTAGTTATAGAATTCTTTCTTTTTTTTTTGTTTTATTCAAATGAAAATTTTTGTATTTTCAATTTTATCCTATCATGCACGTAATTGGATAGCATTCCATCTTCTTCTTCATTGGCTGCTATCTAACATTTGCAATTTTTGCATTATTTCGCAAAATTAAATGAACCTTTTCGAAAGCTCGTTTATGTTCTATTGGCTAAATTCAAAGTTTTATTTATAAAAGCAAATTATTAAAATATTTATATATGAATGTATGCATGATGTATATAATAACAGTTGTGTAACTTATATGTATACGATAATTATGGAATAATTATGTTACATATTGTGAATAAAGTTATTGAAAAATCAAAGAATAATTAATGACAAATTTTTATAACAATTATATTGAGATAAAAAAAAAAATATCGGCAACATACCTGCACATATTTGTCTATTAACTTGATTTGACTACTGCGCCACACACATACCTGCATCATACAATCACGCGACGTATACACAGAAGTATACGGTCATTATCCTATTTCCCCTTATTACAAGTGTGCACCACTCTGAGTTAAAAGATAGGAGACTAATAAGACGAATAAAATTGACTGGTTCGACATTTGTCTTTCCTTTTTTTTTCCTTTTTGTTTTCTTTCCCCTTTTTATTCGACCAGAGAATTAAATTATTGTTTTACGATGATATTAGTTTAAAGTTCAACCAACTACTTGCAACTTACATACAAGGTCTGTAAACGTGACAGTTTATAATATCATTTAAATTGCATATTGATTGAATTTATTGAAATACGAGTATTTCTTGAGTATTTAGGTGTACATGTGAGAATTTATTTACTATTGATATAGAAAATATGCATACATTATTTTATTCGATTTTTGATATTTTCTTATGTAGTGTTAATAAATGACGTTAGTAAATAAAAATTGTGTTTTTTTTAATATGTTATGTGATTGATAAAACAAGTGTGTTCATATAAAATTTTATTTTTTATATTGAATAAAAATGAAAGAAAAATTGTATGTGTACAAAGGTATAAAAATAAGTTAAAAAATGATCACACTTTACTGCTGCATTTTGTATTTAATATTCAATTAATTTTCAAATGTTTGTAATATAACTTAGTTGCTTGTTTTTTTTTTTTTTTTAGAATTAAACGCATCCTTCAAATGGAGCGTGTTCTAAAAGCAGTACCAGCAGGCTTAAGAGTAAAAATGGAGGCACTTGTGCATGATTTGACCATTGCGCTTGAAGAAAGTAGTAACAGTGCTAATGTCAGACGTAGATGGGGTATAAGGAGGAGAGCTCGTTCAACGGGAAATATCCGTAAGTGCAAGGGTATATAAAGCAATAGAAAGTAATTAAAAATTTTTTAAATGATAGAGCACATATATTTTGATTTTTTAAAATTAAAAGTTGAAGATACGGAATATCAATCAATCTAATTCTATGACAACATTAATTACAGTTTGCTTCTACGAGGTATACAGTGGATTGTTGTCAAGATTGTCTTTCTATAAATATCAATGTACAAGAAGTTGAATTACATTTAAATGTAATCTTTGAATAATAGTTTATTCAAGATTTGAGATTAAGTTGTTCGATAAGAATCACATTTTCTTTACAGCCTCGCTGAATATAAGCAAACACTCGGATGATAGTTCATCTTCCGTTTGCGATATTCGTATTCTAAAAAATTCAACACCTTCTAAATATCAGTCAGACAGCGATGACACCAATCAAACTAAAAGATTTGCAAGGTTTTCCAATCTGAATAATGTAAGCAACATAGAGAGCGATTCTGTCAATGAAAATTTCATACCAAGGACTAACACCAGGCGTAAAAGGAAATTCAAGAAGATGGCTGTCGATTCTGACTCTAATCCGTCTACATCTCAAACAGTTACCATTATGTCGACCTCTTTAGGCGGAAAAAAGCGGGTTCTTAAGAACGATTGTAAAAATAAATACGAAGCCATATGGTAAAATAGCGATTTTACAAAATTTATTTGCACCAAAATAATTGTATTACAATTAATCTTGATCAAGTTACGTATTAAATATTTTTATTGTTAGGTGTGGAAAACGTAAGAGATCATGTAGAGAACGTTCTACTGATTGTGAAATGCGTTCTTTAAAACCAAACAGAACATCAAAGTCTAAAGTTCGGGGGAAGATACAAGGTGAAGAGACTGTAGATTGCTCTCGTATATCGAGTTCAAGTATTTCTTCTAGCGATTCCGAAAATGGTATAATCACAAATGACGAAGATCGCGAAGGTAAATATTGGTCGCTTTTCGTTAAACGTATGTATTTGATTTTTGTTTGCTTTTTTTTATCTTTTAGGAGACGACGAACAATCTGACTGGATAGTGGAATCAAATTGGTGGGATGATGGAGACAGTACGAGTGAAGATAAAATAGGAACAGATTCGACATTCCAAATGATATTACACGGTAGCTTCGAACATTCTACCGACGAAAGCAGAAAAAGGTATAGACAAAAAGTGAAACGAATTCGCGAAGGTTTTACTGGTAGAGAAATTCGAGCTGGTCGTCGTCACGTAGATAATAAACCTGGATATTCCATCATTACGTCAGCGAATGAAAAAGTGTCAAGATTTTTACAAGATCCAACTCAAAGCGAACTTAAATTACATCCTATGCGCCAAGCTGAAAGGGAGAAGTTACGTCGTCTTGCCAATTTATATAGTTTAAGTTTAAAAGGCGATTTAGGTTGTCCAATATTATATAAAACATTACACACAACTCAAGCTGTATGCGTGGATCAAGTGTCTTTAAACAGATTTTCTGATTACAAAAGATTAAGAAAGACACCTCCTAACTCACCTAATCCCGATTCAATGATGCAATGTCACGAACAACATATTTCTAGTACAAGTTTTGGTACGCAAATTGTCCAACAAACACAAGATACTATGCCGCTGCAATCAATAAGTTTTCCACAATTTGATTGGGACTCCAATAATATGGAAATTGAAATACATGGAAAACCAAAATGTCAAGATTTTGGACATTCAAAATCGAGTTAAATTATATGGATCACTTTGTATTAGTTTGTTTTTTAATATATAAATAGACAGATAACCTGCTTACTATTAATAAGATTAAGTAGATATTTTAGAATTGATGTATTATAATAACGATTTAATACCAAAATTGGGATTTTTTTTCTAGATTTAATCTCTACTATAGTCCAATGCAGCTTTAAAGTTGGTACAAAATATAAAATAATAATAAATAAGTTCATTAACACGTTCCGTGTGCCACGTGTACCACCGGTTGTACACATTAAACTTGTTCTTCAGGCCACATGTACCATCGGTGGTACACTTACTATTACACATATTTATTCAATGCGCTGAAAATATATGTTTATAACAAATTTAATTCTGTAAAAAAGTATTCCTATTAAAATATTGATGCATTATACAAAATGCAATATAGAACAAAGCACATAAGTTTGTTTAATTGTTATATTTACAATAATTTATAATTACATGTAATGTGGTTGATTTTGTTAAAGCAAAATTAAATGGCTTGAGTGACAAGTCAGGTAAAAAGGGCTTGGCACGGAACGTGTTAATGATAATAATTTACTGTGCATAGAGTAAGTTTTATGATTCTGAACGTAAATAACAATTTGTATTTTTCTTATTACAAACAAACCGTACATTATCAACGTAGTAAAATCACGTCGATTAAGGTGGGCTGGTCACGTGGCGAGCTTGGAGGAGGATCGAACGGCGCACAAAATATTGGTCGGTATACCAAACGGGAAAAGACCACTAGGTAGACCGAGACGTAGATGGAAGGATAATATTAGAAGGGATCTAAAAAAATACGATACGAAGACCGCGAATGGTAGGATCGCGCTCAGGGACGGGAACAGTGGCGGGATTTGGTATTTGCGGCAATGAACTTTCGAGTTTCTAACGCCAATTAATAATAATAATAATTTTTCTTATTAGCATAGCATATTGCATTATTTTGAATGATAATTAGTATACGTGAAACATCTATTAATACTATATGTAGATCATACAGTATATAAATTTGTAAAAACTCATAACATAAACATGTATCATTTTTTCTTTGGTAACAATTAAACACAAATAAGATCGGAATGGTTTCTTAGAATATTATTTGAGATTTCTATAAATTTAATTTAAACACCATACCTTACATTAAAAATCATTTAAATTATCCATCCATAATGGGTTAATTCTTTTATAAAATTAGAGCAAACCCATATTTGAGCTTATATTTGAAAATATTAAATTTGTATCTAACTGTCATGATATTTAGTACAAAATAAATTCAATACAATATTTTAACATTTCATTTAGCGAAATCATATAATATTTATATCAATATGCTTTATACATGAAACACACATTTTTCTTCGACATTATATCCGTCCAAGTTTCTTTTCAGCCGCAATTATATTTTCATTGGCAAGTATTTGAAATTCTTGGAATCGCTGGGAAACTCGTTGGTTCATTTTCAAATATTTTTCCATACAGTTAAGGGCACACTTTTCTTCCTTTGGTTTAACATCACGTGTCGTAAAATCGGTTATGCAGTCAATAAAACAAATCTCGGATAATTTGTTGTAAGACGTTATGAAGTTTTTAAACTAGAAATATATAAATATCAACAAAAATAATAATTGTGATAACCTACAAATAGAATATCAATTTAAAAGAAACATTTTATATTGATAAATACATACAGTCTGAATTTCATCTAACTTTACTTCAGCAGGAACTTGCATAGCCATTTTGTTTAATAAATTTATTCCAATGTTTCGTAATTAAAAATTAATATTGTCACATAAGAAAACTTGAGGTTAGAATTTACATATAAGACTAAACAAATTTAAATGCAGTCTTTATTTAATATTGCTCTCACTTCCATATTACTAAGCGAGTTAATCGTTATCATCATATAGACTAGACAAGGAACACGATCTCAAACGTATTAATTGCCAAAATCTGTCCACTTAAATTTTATATTTAAGTTTTCTTGTTTCACCACTAGTGTCGCTAATATTCCTTCTGTACTGTTTTGAATATAGTAACATACCGATGCATGAAGTGAGCAAATAGTTCTTAACCCTAATATTTGTATGTAAACAAAAAATAATAACAAAATTAAAATATTAAAAATAAGATTAATAAAAATTATAAATATAAAAATGGGCAGGGTGTGCGCAGTTAAAAATTGCAATAGTGGAAGTGCAACTGATCTCATACGAAGACGGGAATCGAATTTTAAAAAACCTATGTTTTTTAAAGTACCAAAGGTATTAGTTCGTGCTCCTTATTTAGTCTCCATGACTATTAATATTAGTATTTTACTTATATTTTTAACTTTGTATAGTAAATAATTATTGAAAAAATACAGTAACCATTACTTTTATCTGACTGAATTTTATTATCAATAAAATTTACATTTAATACTATATTTTCTAAATGATTAGGATTTAATCTAAATTTATTATTATTATTATTATTATTATTATTATTATTATTATTATTACTACTATTTACTCATTTTTTTACGATTATTAAATAATTATTTATTTAATTTTAATTATTTATACTTGAACAACCTAAATGATTACCCTTAGTTTCGTATTATAATTTTTTTTTAAACTGCCGCCTTATTCCCCTTCCATTTTGATACAAAGAGAACACGGGCGCCCTTTTATTTTCTATATCCTATTTGTATACATGGAGATCGTGCTCCTTGTCTAGTCTCCATGGTTATCATTGCCTTATACCAAGTCAAAAGTAATAGCCAATCAGAGTGATCCTTATAACAGGAAAGTTCCTATTTGTTTCTAAACATAGTTTCCTGTGATATTACAGAATCAACTAATCAGAAGCAGGAAAATAATAGAAAGAAAAGGAAAGAAAAAATATTTTCTTATTCGCAGTGCTGTACTACGACTGCTTCTAAAATCGTGTCAGAAACTAATCCAAGCTTACAAAGTGAAGAAATTTTCTTAAAGTGAACAAAATCAATTTTGCAAATTATTATTATTATTAGATATAAATAATATATCAATATAGTCAATATAAAAGAATGTGAATAAAAAGTTCTTAGTTTTATTATTTATATTCGCATATTACTATCAGGTAATGAATAAGGGTTCTCTTTTAAAACCCAAATAATTAATTATTTGAATCGTTCCAACTGTTAGAAAAAACAAACAAAAGTGTCGATTAAATATTTATGTTCTTTGTTATACTTTCTTATTTATATCAACGGAATTTTAATAAAATCATATAATTTGTTTAATGAATTTGTTAATATTTTTGTAAAACGAATGAATAATGAACACGCGCGTTTTTCATTAAACACTTCTTATAAAGACAGATGGCGCCACCAATGAGTTTATTATTTGATATCTAAATTTATTATAGAAATATCTATGCTTGCTTAACAAATAAGACTTTGTTTATACAAAATATTTTTCGAAATTACGATAAAACATGTGATTCAGCTTAATCTAGGTGTTTATCTAAAAAAAAAAGAATATAAAATATTTTGTTCATTCGTTTATCGGTGATTCGGTTGCTTCTTTTTCTACGTCGGTAAAATAGAGATTACCAATCTGTTACAATTTTAAACTTTCTTAACGTATAACGACCTTCGTCGGTCCGATCTTCTTTTTTTTACTGTTCATTTATTTTCAACTAACATTGTTCCGTTTTTAAACTTTTTAAAACTTTTTTTAACTAATAAATAAAAACATCTAGAACGCTCCAAATTGTAAGAGTGTAAGAATGTTTAAATGTTTTTCAGTGAATTTATCCAAAGTTTATATCCTCGTGTTACGAGTTTGAACAAGAAGTTTGACAAGAGTGCAATTTTATAACCGGAAACAAGTAAAAGAAATCAAAGAAATGTCAAAAAGAAGTGTGAAAATGTTTGCGCGCAAAGAAATTAGAACGCTAAAAGAAAAGGAAAATAAAAACTACGTTGTATCAATGAACAGCGAAAGTTACGAGGAGCAAACAGATCCTATCGCGATTTTACAAAAGGAAATTCAAGATTGGAGGGATCATAAAGAAATTAATATTATGGAAGAGGTTTATACTACGAGCGACCGGAAAAATGATTCGTTTGAATCACAGAATGAAAATTTTTGTTCCAATGACGATGATGACGATGATGACGAAGATGAAAACGACGACGTAATGTAAGTAATAAAGGAAAAAAAATAGTTTAATATTTTTGTTTGTGCGGAGCTTTTTTCTTCTTATTTTTTTGCTGCCACTGTTGTATATTTGTTTCCAATTTTGTCATCTTTTTTCTACCGAAGGAGATAATCCGTATAGAAATTTACGTATAATACGTACGATAATAAGATTATGCAAAGAGCATTAATTTGTATAAAGTCGATCACTACACACTTACTATACATATATTGTAAAAAAATATGGCAGCGTTCGTTGCACTTTTGAATGTGTGCCAATTTTCTTGCGTATTTCGATTGTAGCACAAAATTCATAACAAATAAATATATTAATAAAAATAAAAATTTTACCAGATCAATTCGTTTCGATACATTTCTGCAAATTACAAATAATAGCTCGAAAAATGCTAATAATATGCTTAATGATATACTTTTTATTATTATAACAACATATGCACGTTTATACATATGTATACAACTTATACATAATACTTTAAAGGTGATAATAATAGTTCTAAAGATATTAACAATAGAATATTATAACAAGAAATGCAATAGTGCAATCTTATGTTAGTGCATTTTGAGTGTGGTAATTTATTTTGTAAATAAATTAAGGTAAGTACAAAAAATATATAAATAATCCATTGAAATATATACTATTAGTATTAAAAATATATATATATATACAAATCAATCATACATAGGTAGGTTGAATAATTTTATTTTTTGTTAAGGCTCAAACTCGTCAATCACCCCTCGTACATATAGAGAACAGCTTATTTTGGAGAAACTTATTTTATATTATTAAATTATTTTTGAAAAAAAAAACAGAAGAAAACAAGGAAAATAAATTATTAGATGAGCCGTTCAGTGCACACATCGATTAACTCCACTTTTTGAAAAATCTTAAATTTAAGTGTCAAAGCACTTGGTATAATCATAACTTTTTATATTTATAATAACTTTCCTGAATAATAAAGATTAACACCATTAAACGGAAAAATTTTGTTAGCCATTGAATACTAAGTAATACATTATTTATGACACATGACATTATTTCATCGCATTTCTCAACTTTTTGTTTTATGGAGTTAATCAATGTGTGCACTGAACGGCTCAGATATAGAATAAGGTAATTTAACTTTCGAAGAAGACAAAAACTCGATCAAACTCATTAATAGCGTCGATAGCCAACTGAAAGAGAGTTCAAATGGTAGTAACTCTTACATAAATAAAAAAAACCATTCAGAAAAAAGCAAGTCCGTTCGTCTCGTCGTTTGATTATACGTATGTACCTACATATGTATGTATTTATAAAACATGCAAGAAAAAAAGAGAAAGAGAAAGAAAGAGAGAAAGATAGAGAATTACTACGTCATTCCGGAATTTTCGAAAGTTTTGTCGAACCGGTTTGTAACTGCCACACGTATACTTGGATACCATCGTCTGCGCGTTCCTGGCGTGCACCAACAGTCTTCAAATCCTCGGTACTTAACATACATACTTGCTTTACTTCGATTTATTTTTATTTCAACCCACTCTTAAAAAAAAATCTACAACATTTGTTACAATTTAAATTATCTTCAAAATGATGATAAGTAAGAATAAAATGATATATTTCATTAATTTTTATGTATGTCCTATGTCGATTATTTAAAAGTTCAAGAGAATTGAGTAAATGAGTTAATACATTACAACAAAATTAAAGGTTGAGTCAGTTTATTTTTGGAGTTATCAAAAGCTCTCACCTTCGTTCAAGAGAAGGACGAGGTGGATGAGTAGGAAAGGGGGAGGGAAAACATCACGAATAAAGCATGACAATGAGCTAAAGTGTTGTAGGTTAGTGAGAACAATAGTCGCGCTAACCGCTAATGGGCCACATGCGTATGCCGTACGCATTACATAGCGTAAAAATATTTTCGGCGATGCATATGCGCCTTGAATAAAAAATAACCATCAACCTCCCTCCATTTCTTCTCCTCCTTCTCCTCCTCCTCCTCCTGCAGACGACAGCGGTGCTCGATTCGACTCATGTTTCTGTCGTGACTAAATTTCATATTGGTTCCTCTTATCCGACGACCTCTCTTGTACCCTCCCTCTTCACACCCGTCAACCAATTTTACACATCCCACTCTTTCTCACACATTCACGAGATTGGCACGTGTTGCATTCCCTATCGCAAGTACTGATATATGTACATAAATAAGTGTGTTGTGTTATATATCTTTTAAATTTGTTTATTCTTGTGTTTTTCTTTACGCGTTTTATTTAAAGAAAACAATAGAAAAAAAGGAAAAAGAACGAACATATATATTTTAATTTCTTTTTATAGCAAACATTTAATTAATCAGTGCTGTTGATAGACGTATATACATACATATGCATGCACATATAATAAAAAGCCTTCGATATATTCAAGGTCTACAGGGTATCGAAACACCAAGCACCATTTTCAACTCACTCGAGTAACGATGTAGGTTAGGTTCCCAGCGGTATATGTCGCAAAAATCAACATTCTCGCGAAGCCGGAGTTCGCAAAAAGTATAGAACCGGTTTGCCTCGTAAATGGCACATGAGCGTGTGAACAAGAGATAAAAAGAGAAATAAGCTAAGAAAACAAAAGAAAGAAAGAAAGAGAGAGAGAGAGAGAGATGCCTAGAAACCGAGTAGTTGGATAAATATTTTTGTCATTGTCATGTATTTTTTTTAATAGCATCTTTGTTTTTTTCTTCCGTAAGGAAAAAGCAAAAGAAAATAAATAAAAAGAAACGAATGGTAAATAGATAAAAAGCGCTCGTGTTATTATCTCACAGTAATATTGGTTATTATACACGAAAAGATACGCTTTTATCGCGTGTATTATAATCGGTATCGTTCGGAAAGTATTCGTCGGTGGCGCTGACATCGGCAAGATAATACATTTTAAAATAGAAGTCGTTGAAATTACAACAAAAAGAAAAGAAATAAGAAGAAAGAGATTCTCGAGCAAAGCTGAAAACGATACTGCAGGACGTCGTCATCACGTTAACCGATATAATAATCGCACAATCGTGCACGTTTCATCGTAATCGTACCGCGTTATCTACGCTTTTCGCATAATATTACACGGTGAGTAAACGCGACTGCCGCTGGTAACGCGCTCGCGCGCACGTGACGTCACTTTCTGCGTCGGCAACGTTGGCGGTAACGTCGGCGGAAACGTAAGTTTTACAAAGAAACACGCGGTACCCAATGGTCGCTCGCTTAATGGCTGCTTGCTTGACCAAGGTCAACGTTCTCTTCAATCGGACGAAATTTGTCACGTGCGTCGAAGGGAACTTGTAGTATATTGTTCTTGCATCCAAGTTTTTTCTCTTTTTATTCGAATGCAAAATTAATACAACGCACCGGCTATTTTTTATTTTATAATGATCATTCTTTTAAAAATACCTATACAGAGTTACAAAGCTATGATCCCGCCAAATTGACAAAAAAAAAATAACAAAAGAGAAAAAGATGTTCATTCGAAGATGTAGTAAATGATTATCTTTTTGTTTGATTTTTTACATAACGATGTCCCGCACGCGTCCCTGTTGGCGTAACGCTGATGTCAGCGGTACTCGGCGTCGCGCCAGTCAACAACAACGCGACGACGAAGGAATTCCTTCTATTATAAATGAAGAAAGTGGAAACGAAACGAAGCGAAGTGCCGAGGATTGCCGACTATGCCCGATCAAGAGGACGGCGTGAAGGGGCGCGACGAAACGCGACGCGATGCCGTCTTCTTGCAAGACCACGGCAACGCTGCGCAACGTTCCTCTCTTTTCTAGGTTCAAGGGTACGGAACGGAGATCTCTCGTCCTCTTCTTCTTCTTCTTCTTCTTCTTCTTCTTCTTCTTCTTCTTCTTCTTCTTCTTCTTCTTCTTCTTCTTCTTCTTCTTCTTCTTCTTCTTCTTCTTCTTCTTCTTCTTCTTCTTCTTCTCTTTCTTCTTCTCTTTCTTCTTCTTCGTCTTCCTACAATCCATCTATGTGTATATGTGGAGAGAAAACAATCGGAGGAGTCCGAGGAACGTAGGGATGCCGAGTCAGTCCGCTTTTATCCAACGGGAAACTTCTCGAACGTGCTTGCACTTACGTGAATTCCTTCATTCCTTTTTGTTTCCTTTCGTTTAAAGAAAATGTAAAAAATAACGCGGGAAATATCATTTCTGAAGGTTATCATTGTTTTCGATTCGTTAACATTTGTTAATAATCGATAGCATCGGTACACCTTTGCATATATGTTTATTAGGGATTTCTTAAAAGTAATCCATTGAAAAGAAGATTTAAATAGCACGATATGTCATTATTTGAACGACGATGTACATAGTACATAATGTATATCTACATTCTGCATACTTGATCTAGTTACGTTTGGCAAAAGAATAGAGTCCGTCAAATGAAATATGACATAGGATTATGTTAAATTGAAATTGAACAGTAGAAGATTACAGTAGTCTTCTTGATGTAACGCGTAGAATATTTGTATGGAAAGAGGCAATGCGGAGGAAAATGCAAAAATGCACATGGAACCCTAGGTAAATCGATTCCTTTGTTCGCGAGTCTTACGTTATACATTGCGCATTCATAGTATAACATCTGCTTAATCGTACAATAGTCCCAGGAAAGAGAGAAAGAGAGGTAAATGCGTTCCGTTGGATCCTTTATTGCGTCTCAAAGAGCTCAGAGTTTGGAACTGACTGAAAAGAAGGGGTCCCCTGAAATCTTGAAGACGGTAGACAACATCTGTCCCTTTTCCGCACTCGCATAGAGAAAAAAGAGGGCTCACGCGTGACCCTTCCCCCTTTTTTTCTCAAAGGAACTCAAAAAGTGGGCTTTCATTGTGATCGACGAAGTAAAACAGGAAGCGCGATGACTGACATCTGCTTTACGTCACGTACCATTTCTTAAAAAGGAAGCCTAAGAGACTGCGCCATGACAAAATTATTTTTAAACACTATCATCCAAAGAAAAAGAAAAAATCTTAAAAAACATTTTTTTCTAATTAAAACAAATCCATTTATAGTTTTAGCCCAATTTAAAAAATAATTATGTCATTCAGTGATCGATCGATCGATCGATCAATCAATCAATCAATCAATCAATCAATCAATCAATCAATCAATCAATCAATCAATCAATCAGTCAATCAATCAATCATTCAATCAATCAATCATTTAATTATCAAGTATAATAAGCTGATAAAGGTATTTAAAAATGACGTTGATAGAAAATTGTTTTCAAGCGTAATATTTAAAACTGAATCGTTATTTTGTTATAATTTAGAATAGATAATCTTTATTTGTAATAATAATAAAATGTTTTTTTATAATAATAAAAATATTTGATAAATACCACTTTACATTGTGAATTAACAAATTTATATCATCAGCCTCTTTAGCTCAGTGGCAGAGCACTGGTCTCGTAAACCAGGGGTCGTGAGTTCAAACCTCACAGGAGGCAAATCTTTTTTTCTTATTTTATTTGATACGTTGAAAAAATACGATATAAGAATAATAGTCTTTCGAGATATTTTTTCTCAATTTTCTTCCATTGAGTATCCTTGAAATGTTTTTTTTTAATAAAAAAAAATATTCATTTGTAAACTCGAAGGACATTTTGTTTGTTGTGTCGAAGAACAATCAAATCGAATAACGGAATAAATAAATAAATAAAATAAAATAAAATAAAATAAAATATTTTTCCGACGGTATAAAATTGACAAAAGAGAAAATAGAATATATAGAAATATAGGAATAATTAAAAAAAAGGTCTTTCCTGGACATACGGTGATCTAAAATTCTGTGCGCGCACTGTAGTCTACAAATGCGAGCCACGTAACGCGAACCCGTGCGTTCTCGATATTCAAGAGTTACACCCGCCGGCAGTGCTGATGGGATGGTGGTGTGTTGGTAGTGGCTAAGAAATGCTGAAAAGGCTCCAGAGCGAATAGTTTGGAATTTTCAAACGTCTCTCTGAGAGCTAAGTTTGTATTAAATTGCCAAAGATTACGTGACGTTTTGGTTGGAAGTCAAATAGAGAGACTTATATTTTTATTGTATAAAATAACCGATGATATATATTTCACATAAGTTAACACGTTGTGTTGATACTACGTGCCTGAGAACGAACGTTTGACAATCAATTCTCTTGAAGAAGGAAAAGATTTAACGAGAAAAAAAAATAAATAAAAAAAAAGGATAAAAAAAGAAAGAAAGATATCCACGTAATTTCCCATTTGTTTGCGCTTTCCGTGAAAAGCTTACGTCGCATCACAGTCTCGCGTTTTACACGCGTTTCTACGCGCGTACATTTACCAACACATTTAAACGCGGTGAGGTTACGTGCACACACATACACGTAACAATAAAGACGCATTACGGTAGCGCGTAGTAGAAACGTGAGATGTATATTGTCGTTCTCATTCACGTCGAAGCATTCGCTGCACATTCTCTCGCCACTAGTATTCCAGTATTCCAGGCCGTGCTTGGGCGCCCTCGGAACTACGGGTTTACGTGACGAGCATCACCGTCGATGAGTCTTTTGAGAAAAGCGCCTCTCTTTCTCTCTTTTTCTCCATCTTTCTTCCACTTCGCTCCACTCCAACGACTGCTCAATTTTCCACAATAACACTGACTTTCTATCTCTGATTCTGCCAATTCAAAAACAACAAATCCCCTCCCCCATTTTTTTTAAACTAAACCCTCATTAACCTCCATTTTAATTTTTCTTGCCTACGTTACTATATTCGCTATTTTGTTATTAATATTTTGCTATAATATAGTATATAGATAAAAATATATAAATAAAAATTTGTAAATTCGTATAAAAATCAGTTACTCTTTAAAACTTTGTTTTATAAAATTTTTTTGTTTTTTAATTTTTTTTTTTCATAAAATTATAGAATATGTGTAGAACTTGATTAAAAAAAAACACAAGAACTTTTTGGGACGATCCAATATGTTGAATTGATATTCATCTAACTCTGATATATATATATATATATTTATTCGCGTGAAATTTGGAATAAAAATAAAAAGTATATAACGTAGATGAGAAGAAAATTAAAAAAAAATTAAAAAAAAAAAGCAAAAAGAAATCCCATTAATTGAACATAGAAAAGAAAAATTTAGAGTAGCGTAAAACATTTCGAATATTCTAAATCTTTGTAGAAGTCAAGTTGTATACTCGTTCATATCGCAAGGTAAGCGATAAAAGTCTTATCTGAAAGAGTAGGACGGTACCACCACCCTCCCTCCACCTTCTCAATCCCTCTCTTTGCCACCCCCAAGCCCCTGTGACTTTGATGGCGCGTTAGGTTCCCGAAGTCGTTTCTAAAGTCTTCCACAGTCTGTTTCCTGATGTCTTCGTTCTTTCCCGAGGGGAAAATTATCGGTATCAACACGCGAGGACAACGTGACTCTTTCTCGCTATCTCTCAACCGTATTTCTATCTTTTTTGCTCTTTCTTAGGAAACAACTCGATCGATACGAGTGTTCTTATTCAATGTACGTGGATAGGTTTCATATGTATTGCACGAATATGTAAGTATGCCACTTACATATCTATATGTACATATGTGGATGGGATGATTAATTTTGAGTCTACAACATTAGAAACAATTTTTATTATCGCTAAAACTAATTTTTATTTGTCGACATAAGAACAAAACTTGTCAACCAACCTTCGTAGTTAATTATTTATTGACTCGTGTATAATAGTTAGTTATTCATTTATAAATCTAAAGATTCTTCGTTCTTTCTTTTTTTAAAATAGGAAAAATACGGACTTACGTTTATGTGTGTTTATATATAACAATGTTAATATTATGTAATATTTGTAATATTTATGCAAGTATAAATAATATATATATATATATAGAGAGAGAGAGAGAGAAGTATTTAAATACTAAACATTTTTGTGAATCACTTATAGCAAAAGAATTGTTTTCAACTGGCACAATAAGATAAGAAGCTACGAAATGTGCTTCGTGTTTGCGATTATCGTATACTTGATAACGCCTTATCTATACTTATGTATAAATGTTAACGTTATATTTATACATATGTGTGTCTTGCGTATCAATTCTATCACATTCATAAAAATATTACGAAGAGACTAAACGTCTGTTTCCTAAATCAACGATGTATGAATAACAATGGAAAAATTTGCAAAGATAAACGAATCAAGAAAAAAATATAAAAAGAAAATGAAAACATTCTTGCTCAATACGTTATACAAATAAGAAGAAGAAGAATAAATGTCGCTTCGATCGTTATGAGATGACATAAATATTTATCACTTGGGAGCAAAAGTTATGATTTCGCGAACGAAATATTCCCTGGCCTCTGTCACCCGATTAAGTTAAACCGATAAAATATGTACGATCGAACGAACGGATGGACGTTCGCGGGGATATACGGTCTCTATGCATATATCCACTATATCGAGCTAGTACGTGCGATATTCTATCAGCTGCATTGGCAAATAATTTTTCCGCTTATGTTTGCAGCTGTCAAAGATAGTATTGAACGCATATTAGGGTTGGACGGCTTTCTGAAATTACTGGTTAAGTTTTTGCAAATTTTGGGGGCAGCTTCTTCGCGTGTTCCGATTATTTTAACACATTCGCGGCTGGTATATTTTTTCCTTCTTTAATACTGGGTACCTGTAAAAACAATGAATTATTTAAATTTATATTTAAATAATAAAATATAATAATATAATAAAATATAATTATTTAAATATTATATTGAAATAATTAAATATATATTTAATATATAAAACTAGGAATAGAACTTGAAAAGACGTGAATTCACGTCAGCGGTCGCGAATGTGTTAACACGATGATTGGAATGTCCAAATAGCAAGAAACAAATTGATAAGATATTTTATTTATTCGTCAAATTCATACTATATTGTTCTCGTTGATAGCAAGATTTTCATTAATTTGTTTCGTGGCCATTTTCTCGAATTTGACGATAGTCTTTGAATAATAGATGAATATTTCATCAAAAATATACTAATCAGTTTACGTTCCATAGTCTCAAGGTAAAAGTGTTAAACTAGTGCAAAAATTTATCTATGATAATCAATAATCAGTACAATTAGTGCAAGAAATTGATACCAAATGGAATGTGACACGTATACAATGTTTAATTTGTTTTAATGCTCCATTGAATAAACTGTTGTTGCTGCTGCTGCTCGAAGACAAAAAAAATTTCCCCGAGAATTTCAATTTAATAGAATGGAATTTCATAGAAAAAACACGATAACAACTTTTTTAAATCCCATTATCCGGCATATGCTATGGAAATATGAATGATGAAAAATATCTCTGACCGGTTCCCGATATTTTTTCCATTGTGTTTCGGATTAATAAATGTACTCAAAACCAGGATTAGAAACGAACGCTATAATTAGAGATATGTGCAGTTATTTGCGCGACACGTTGAAGGTAATTTTAATTGCTTATCTTCCATTAGCAAACGTACAAAAGAATAACAAAAGAAATGATGTTAAAACAGAATACAATATTTTAAACATAGGAATGCGTACGCTGAATGAATATGTACTGCACGTATGTTAATATACGTGTAAAAATATGTACACGGAATGTTTCTTCGAACAATCCAAGTTCTTTTCCATCTTTCCTATTTATAGTCTTTCCAATTCTTATAATTGTTCGCATTTTGTTGAGAAGAAAGGAACAACAAATCGAAATGACAACAGGTTCGTAAGGACCTCGTTCAGAAGGTGAAACAGAATAAGCAATATGGCGGCGTACGTAAAAGAATATGCGCCTTTAAAGTGCACGAGAAATCACGATGATGATGAAGATGATGACGATGATTTGCCGTCTACGAGGGACGGTGCAGCAGTAGTAGAAGAAGAAGAAGTTGACCTTGAATTGGTATCCTTGGTGTTCGATGGTGGAAGAAGAAGGTAATAAGAAGAAAATGATTCGACGAATAACATCGCAAAGATAGTCAGTCAGTTCTTTGAGAAATTGATCGCTTTCGAATGAAAATATTGCAAGATTACTTTTTGAAGTCCAATTCCTAATGTTCGTTTCTGTTCAATTTTTTATCGATATACGAGATAAGAAGTGGCAGGGGAAAAGAAAAAATGTTTGGTTAAAAATAGACATTTATTACGAGCGATTAGTTGTCGTATGTTTTTCTCTCTATCTTTTTTTTTCTCTCTCTCTCTCCTCTATGCGTAGATATCTTCTGGTAAAAAAAAAATAAAATAATTGACCAACGTCGCAAATAAGTTCTCTATCAACGGCAGACGGGCAGACGGGCAGACAGACAGATAGACGGACCGGTACCTTTGTTTTATTACGCAGAAAGAAGAAGAAAGAGAAGGAAAAAGAGAGAGAGAGAGACAACCATCTAACAAATAAGAAATTACGGCATAGGAAGAATACATAATCGCGTCACGTTTTCATTATCCCATTCTTAACACGTGACTGTAAATACTTGTTTGTACTCATAACTCACGATGCGTTCGGTCTAACGTAAATGTATGCGCTGATCGTACCACGTGCCGAGGAAAAATAAATAACGAAAAATCTACATACTCAAGTACATACGCGTTGGGTAGGAACTAATTTTCGGGCCATCGAATAATTTCAAGTACGATTATTATTGTTTTTTAGCTCGCGATACCTAAACTTCTTATGATTCTGACTATCTTATGATTCTTTCATCATTCTTCGAACATCATTAATTATTGAAATTGATATGTGCACCGACTTTGGAAGATTTTCAATATACAAAAAATTGTACGATGATCGATTTGGCCGAAAAATTAAACGATATGTGTGTGTGTATTTGTAATAAAAAAAGAAAGAGAGAGAAAGAAAAAAAAACGATAAAATATTTCACTGTCTTTGAGAGGATTAGTCATCGCTACTAACCCACATTTATGATAGACCGCTTTTATAACGCTTCCTTGAGTAAAGGCACCCATCTGTTGAGGCACCTGACTCGATTCACCTGCCGCAGGTACGTCGTTACGTACGCGGTCTGCCTGTACCTGGCCGTCTGCTCCGGCTGCTTTCGTCAGGTGCTTCTTCCTTTAATGTCGCCCACTAAAGAACAAAGAAACCTACTTGCTTCGATGTCTTACCTAGAAAACTATAATACTAGAAAATGTTTTTATTTCTCTACTACTTTTCTCTAGAAACGTCATAAGTCAATCAATTCAATTCACTTCCAATCTTTTAGACTAAAGATTATAATATTACTATAGGATATAGTAAATATAAGACAATATTTTTATACAAAATATCTCTTTTTTTTATCATTAATAATTAATCAGAAAAAAATAGGTACAATTAAAGATTGCATATCCTGTAATAAAAAGCATAGAAGAACAAATAAACATAAGAAGAATAACCGCATTATTTTCTACGATCAAATGTCGATGAAACAAGGAGACGGCGACTTGGAACGTTCTTCGAACGTGCTGCTGGATGATCGTCTAAAACCACATACACACAGACAGACAGACACACACACTTTTGTTGTGTGCGCAGGAAAAATGTGGCTACGATGTTGCGCGAAAAAGGAGACCAACCGACCGGCCGACCAAACGAATGAGCGAGTGAGCGAGCGAGCTAGAATGGACAACGTCGTTGTGCGCGGATGAACGAAACGAGAGTGAGAGAAAAAGATAGAGAGAGGGACATAAAAACGTACGAGGGTGGAGGAGGTCCACTCGATCGACGGGAGTATAGGGGAAGAAGGGTAGGGGGTGAGACCGATATAGGTGGGGAGGAACCGGTTGCTGCGCGACCGACGGGCAATGTAGTAGAGCCTAGGAGTGGGTAGTAGAATGGTTCGGCAAGAGGAGTAAAGAGGACGGGAAGGGTGTGGGGGGCAGTCGGCTGAGCGTCGAACCAACGACTACGCGCAAACGAGCGATGTCACTGTGCGTCGTCGTCGTCGTTGAGCGTTGCATCGTTGTGCGAATGGTTGCGGCCGGTGAGGGGCCAGAGGCGGAGACTGGTCGCGCTACGTTGCATGCTTCTGTCCCGTCTCCCCGCTTACTTTAAGAAGAGTTCCTCTCTTTGGAGACACAGGATGACGTCACGTTAGTCACGAGAAAAGGTGGAAGAGTAAGAGAGATTGAAAAAGAAAGAAAGAAAGAAAGAAAGAGAGAGAGAAGAGAGAGAGATGGAGAAAGAAAGGGCATATAGGAGCGGTGAGAAGGAAAGAGCGACGAAGCGTGAAAGGAGGAGGGTTTTGCAGAGCACACCAGACAAACGAAGCCTAACCGAACTCTCTATGCAAGATGTTGTTGCATGTGAAACGATTAAGCTGCCTTTCTTCAACGTTCTACCTCTTCTCTCTTTCTATTCCTTATCTTTTTCTTTAAAACTATATATGCCGTTTCCTTCCTTCCTTCTCTTTCCTTTCTCTCGCGTCTGTTTACAAACACCCGTAAACTCGGTCGAATTTATGACACATAACATAGAGTAGTTGTCCGTTCCGTGTCGCGTGAATAAAAGAAAAAGGAAGAAAAGAGGATTGAAAGAGAACGTTGTTGCTGTCCGTCATCGTTTTCTTTCGAATCGATTCCTGAAAAATGCAACACAGCCCAGGCAGACAGGGACAGACAGCATGACCTGTCTGCTATTACTTTCGTTTTCTCTTGGCGTTTAACGACGCCATCTTGTATCATGGTGACGGGACTCTTTCCGACCATGCCCTCTTTCTTTCTCTTGCTAGGAGAATCTATAAATGTATAATTCGAATACAATAATTATCATTTAAAATCCTACAACGTTATAATTATTAGATTTTTGTTTGAAAAGTATTGGTATATTATGTTTAGGATGAGAAGACAATTTAGAAATAAATACATTAGTAGTAAAAACAAAGGACGAACACTATTAAACATGAAAAAATCAGGTAGTCCCTCCATTTTAGCTCGTACAATATTTAGCGACGGACATTATCTGTACATTATTTTCGTTTTTACTTAATTTACTTATTATAAATAATTCTTTCAAATTAAGTTAAGAAAAAATGTGATAAAGTTATACTGAAGTATTTATTTTTAAATTGTCTTTATCTTAAACACATTGTACCAATAGTTTTTAAGCAAAAAATCTAATAAGTGTAACTTTATACAATTTTAAGTGATAGTCACTGTATGTAAGTTAGGTTTGAACGTCACATACTACATAGAAAGAAAGAATCCTGTATAAACGAGTAAGACGATGGTAGTAGTGAATGTCTTTCTCGCTTGTGTCTCGTCACTTCGTGGTCGTCCTCGATGTGTCGTTGCATTGTCACGCCGTGACACCGCAGAGCGCATAACGTAACGTATGTATAACGTATTTACGTATATATGTATATATAGATATACACTGCGTACATATGTATGTAATACGTCGTACGATATCGTGTGCCATTGTCGGGCGCCATTGTAGCTGCAAGCGCGTCGCGTATGATCGGACAACGCATCGCATTTGTAGCCGTGACTGCTTACGGAGATCGACCGTCCGTATGTGACGTCATCGTATTGTACTTGCTAGTAGGTTGCCTACCGAATTAGGTCGACGTTGTACCCAAGTCTCGTTGTATACCTTGTATACCTTACTACTTACTACGTTTTCCCAAATTTCCAAGAGCTACGACGCGTTACCCTTTCGTTAATCTAGAAAATATATTAAATAAAAAGAAGAGAATAGGTACGTTCTACTTGACTCTTGATAGTCATCGCTTTAACAAATCAACGAATACAACAACAAAAATAGGATAAGAAAGAAAGATTTGTAGATAGGAAAGTAAAAAAATAATCGAACAGAAAGGAAGAAAATATCCTTGGTCGTTGTCGTTTGTCAACGATACGAGGCCAAGGACAAGAGCAAAGGGGGACAGGGTTGATACTCCAAACGGAAATCTCATTAGCAACAGTTATATCTAACGATCCGACTTGCGTTAATGTTGGAAAAGAACGATAGAAATGGATAGATGGATAGATGGGGTATGTATAGAAAGAGAGAAAGAGGGAGCAGGAGAGGAAAAAGAAGAGGGGGAAGGAGAGTCGTTGGGATGGTATTCGCTTGATAGGTACAAGAACCTCGGCGGGAATAACCTAACGCAACCCCCAGGTCAATATCGCGTCGAGATCCTTGAAGCAGCAACGACGTTTTCGATGGTGATAGTAGCTGAGTCGTCGCGGTTCTACCAGAAGGTTAGTAGTGAACGACCGGATTGATTTTCTCCGGCCGGCTTGCACCGTGACGTGACGGAACGGTATTATCTCTCCCTCTACCCGCCACACCCTCTTATTCCCCTTCCACTACTACGCAACACACGGAGTCGCCCGAAGCGCTTTTCCATGAGAACCGAGCGACGCGCGAACGCGCAAGGGTCTCCTCTCTGCTGATGCTGCTCCTTCGCCATCATCTTCTCTCTCTTTCTCTTCTTCACTTTTTCTCTCTATATTCATCCTTCTTCTACTCTCGTCTACTACACACTACGACGTTTGTGGTTTCGTCATCACTTCGAACCACGGTTGAGGGAGAAAACTAAAGAGAGAGAGTAGTAGCTTCTTCAGATCGATACTGTCGACTGAATCGCGGCATTACATATTATATTGTATATATATATATTTATATCCTCTTCTCCCTCGCTCTCTTGATAAATAAATAGGAGTAAATAGAAAAACTCAACAGAGAGAGTTCTATTTTAACGGAAATCGTTGACGAATTATATTGTATAGACAATGATGACTCGACGAACTATGAACGACGCAATCCAGAAGCTTCGTACTATCGAGAGCGTGTAAAGAGAAAGAAGGAGAGAGAGAAAGAGAGAGCTGGATTGGCAACGTCGCGCTCGTACTCTTGTTGCGACGTTGTCACGTTCTCGCGCCGGTGACGTCATGAGACGCACTAAGAATCATGCGAGTACGTAAGGATAGCCGGCAGCCTGCTCGAGTGTGTGTCGAAGACTCGCCTCAGCTACTCGCGTATACGTAAACACTGAAACTCGACTTATGTTTGTAAAAAAAAACGAAAGAAAGAAAGAAAAAAAGAAAGAAAAAACAATCATTACGACGACACTTTTTTTTTAGTAGTGTAAACAGATTAAAATCTCCATTATCTGTGTTATCTTCTTCTTTTTGTTTTTTTTCCCTTTTTTTATTTAGAAATATTTTACTTTTCTTTTCACTTTAATCTCTCTTATCGTGCTCCTTATCTTTCTATTACGTCAAACACCGATAACTTGATGTTTTTGTTTCTGCATAAGGCTTCTTCTTGTGCAATGGAATTTAAATTTGTATGTTATATTTTTTCTTTGATATATTTTCGGTTAAAATATTATTATAAGGTATAAAATGCGGAATGAAATTGAATTCTTTTTTTGTTCCCTCTTCTTCTTGTTAGATCGATTAAAGAAGACAAACTGTTCAAAGAGTTGTTCATTTTGGTCGTCGTCTGGCGGTTAGTCTCGACAAAGCGGAAGGAAGTCATTCTGTGAAATGCATTTGCATTGATTAAAAAAAAAGAGCAAAAAAGGTCGACCCTATCAGTTACCCCTATGCGCAATGTAGTGACCCAGTGACACGCAATGAGAACGTGCTATATACATGCACACACACACATATAGCGCCTGCTGCAGGAGTAACTTACTCTACACACGAAACACGATTCGGCAACTAACGATTTTACTGTTCACGTTTAACCTGCAACACTAAAATTCATTGACAGAAAAATGGGTATACATATACATATATGTATATTCCTACATTTCATAATATTAGTTTGTAATGTTTCCTAAAGACGACGGAGGACGATTAGATTCCTAAATGTTACTTTTTTTTGATACGATGCAGACGTTACGTGACAGGTTCATGGACGCGTTTTGAAAGACAAATAGAAAGGAATAGTAAGCTCTGTATTTAAAAGAAAAAAAAAGTAACAACGAGAAGAATTTTCCAACATGTGGGCAAGCTTCCAAGTCATACTCTTTTTCTCCCTTCTACCGATAGAAAAGATAAAATATAATTTAAAAAAAAGTGGAATAATGTTGAAAGTTGATGATTTGGCCGGCTCCTCTGGTGTTAGTTGGATTCCTTTTCTCACATCTAACCAAATCTCTCGCACGTGCTCGAGTTATCCAGAGGTCAAACCAAAATTATCGATCGATTCTACGCGAATATGTGTATGTGAGTTTACATACATATATACGCGTGTTTACGACTCGGAACGATTTCAACGTTGATTCAGCCTTCGGCCTCTCGTTTATCTCGAAGACTCCTATCGAGTATCCGATGATAAGCGCCTCATGCGATTAAGTTCTACGCTTCTTTTGCCATCTTGAAGATAACCGTGAAAATAGACTATGAAAGAAGATGATGTACGCGTAACACTCCTTAAAGACCTCTCTCTTTCTCTTTCTATTTCTCTCTCTTTAACCGTTTGATGTGAGTAGCAAACTGCGCAATCAAACTCTTCAGAATTCATGTCGGAAGTTCTACAGCATTTGATTGTTTTGGACAGCTATAACGTTGCTTAAATTTTCTCGATATAATCCGAGACCAAGCGTTATAATCGCGCTGTTTTTGGGTCTTTTCGTCAAGACTTTTTATTTCACAAGGAACCCTGGGACACTTAAAAGGGTTAATCGTGATCTTCGTTTGAAGCAATTCTATATTATGATACATCGCGTGCAAGTATGCACATAATACGTGTCTACGCACACGTACAAATGTTTTGTTTCGTATGCAAGAAACGAGAGGATAAAAACACCCGTCGACGTCGAACGATCCTTCGTTTATTTACGTCGTCACGAAACGAGTAAGAAAAATTGGTGGTAAAGAGGTGGAGGGAAGTCAAGAGGAGGTGGTAAAAGGTGGAGCAGGAGGAGTAGGAGGGTCAGAGGCGGACAGGAAGAGAGGCGTTCGAGAGGGATATTATCGGCCTCTTTTTCCTCCTCCTTCTCCTTTTGCCCTTTTTTTCTTCTTTTTTTCTTTTCGATCCTAAGCAGCACAGCTGCTAGCAAAGTTCTCTTCCTTACGCGCGATACCGTATCGCTGAACCAGAGAAAAAGATGAGAGTGGAGAGAGAGAGAGAGAGAGAGAGAGAGAGAGAGAGAGAGAGAAAGAGAGAAAACCAGCACTACTAGCGCCAGCAACAGGAACAACAGCCTTCGACTAAGAAACTTTCATATTGCTAACTCGTTCTACGACTATGATGTCACATTGAGAGTGATGTCATTCTAAACGAACCGATGACGGATGGATTTCATGGAATATTCCTTTCAGAGAGTATTTATATTCGTACTTGAAAAAAAAAACAAACACACACGTGCAATCGATTTATGTATTCACGTTAGCGATAATTATATGTGAAGTTGCATAATTTCGAGAATTCTTAATCCGCCAGGTTTGTAATATGGCGATGATGTTAATGATAATAATAATAATAGTAATAGTAATAATAATAATAATAATAATAATAGAAATAATAATAATAATACTAATCTCACAAATGCATTTTATCGTAACGGAGTCTTAATCTCCATTGATCGCTATCTTAAGCTATTCTTATCTAATTGTAAGAAGAAAAAGCAAACAAACAATCATTCTATAAAACTCGTCGATATAATATTGCAATGACGATATTAATTTACCTTGTATATAACGGAGATATTAATTCGGAAAAACGGATAAAGTTTTGTTAGCATCTATTAATTAATTGATATTATGTTTTATATGTTTGTTATAAATCGAAAGGATAAATGGAGTAGACTTGGGTAAAGGCTCGTAAAAGAAAAAGCAATAACAGATAGATTCCATGAGGTTTCCTCGAGTGCGTAAAAAAGACTTCTCTTTCTTTTTCGTAAAGAAGTCTCGGAAGGTAGAGCGCATGCGCGAGAGTATGTCGCGTCCTCTCTCTCTCTCTCTTTCTCTCTCGCGCGCATCTTTTCGTATCCCGGTCGTGCGGTGCCGGCTACGTGTCAGCCTAGGGCGCTTGATGGCGCGCCTGCGCTGCTTTGCGATTATGACGTCACGGAATGTGACGCCACAGCGCTCGATTGGTGGAGCGCGTCGTACTCTCGCATCGTGTCGCGTCGCGTTGTCGTGTCGTCGTCGTCGTCGTCGTGTCGTGTTGTCGTTGTTGTCGTCGTCGTGTTGTGTCGAGGAGTCGTGGACCGGTCCGACGAGGTGGGTCGCGCCGGTTAAGCGCGAACGTTTCACAAGTTTAACGAGAGGTGGAGAGAGGAACGGCGAAAAGAATCGGTAGCGCGAGTCGAGCTGAATCTCTTGTGTGGTTGTGTCGGGTGAGTGAAAGAGGGAAAGAAGAAGGATTGGCGGTGGTGGTAGGGATATAAGCAGTGTAGCGGTGGTGGAGGAAGACAGAGCGTGCGCAGCGTAGAAAAGCATCGGTGGCGCGTAGGTAGGGGGATGTAGGGGATTGTAGCGGGGATTGTCCGGAGGAAGCGACACCCGTAGCTCCGTTTTACCACCGCATTCTCGAGCGTTCGTCTCTACTCGTCTCGTCGCGTATTAGCAGCGACGACGGAACAGTGTCAGTAACAGAAAAGCGTACCAGGCAACATAGCAATCGACAGACGAATTGCGATTTACGCGCACGTACTCGTCGCGCGCGCGCGCGATATCCCAAGCTGCTCGCTTTTACATTGTTTTTTTTTTCTTTCGTAAGCTTATCGAGTGTCAGTTTATTGCAGTTTGTTCGAGAGCAAAATATTTGCACCTCTTCTTTGCGATAGTCGCCATTTATTTCGACGGTTACTGTTGGTGAAAAACTTTTCTTTCGTTGTTGCGTTCCCTCGGTCGACTAGTAGTCGACTCGCCACAGCTAGCGATCCACGCTCGAAAGGAGAAAAGAACAAAGAGACCAGCCAGGAGAAAAGAAAAGAAAGAGACCGTTCAAAGCGGGAGGGGAGGAGAGAGGATCGAAGTGACGTTTCCGTGGGAGTTCCTTCTCTCATAGAGGTGGAATCCTTTCGCGAGTGCGTAGTGCGCGTGTAAAGAGGCTTTTTAGTTTGCTGCTCCTCCGTTCGAACGGGTCATGCTCTAGAAACGCTTTTCTCTGGCTTACTACCTATCAACGTGCGTTAACGCTAGATTATAGTTAACGAAGACTAAAAAAAATCAAGAGGATTTCTATTTAAAGAGTAAAATATAATAAAATCTGAAGAGGAAGAGTGAAAGGGAAAGCGGAAAGTGTATGTGAGTTGTGATAGTAGAGGAGAGGAGAGGAGAGGAGAGGAGAGGAGAGGAGAGGAGAGGAGAGGAGAGGAGAGGAGAGTGTGTCTGGTTGGTTGGCTGGCTGAGTGGCTGGCTGGCTGAAGTTTATCGATATCTGGAAGATCGACGAATCGTCAAAATGATGGGAAAGAGAACGCAGTGTTACTTGTGTGACTTACCCAGAATGCCCTGGGCAATGATCATGGACTTTTCCGAGCCGGTATGTCGTGGTTGCGTGAATTACGAGGGAGCGGATAGGATAGATCTAGTATTGGAGTCTGCCAAACAATTAAAGAAGGCGCATGGATTTCAAGATGCCAGGCCGTCCGCTTCTAAGGCTTACAGGTCGGCTGGTCACACGGAACACAATGGTGGCCCGAGTTTAGACGTTCTACCAATTCAGAACGCCGGTCAAACTCACTCGAGGCATCACAACATAACAAGTTACTCGCAGTTACATCACAGGAACTCTATTACGGAATTTAATTCGGGCACAACGAGACAACAAATATCGCGACAACACGAGGATAATCATGATCTTGGTAACGGATTGAGAGGTAACAACGTGAGAATTCCGAACGCCCACCTTGCTGCTGTGGCACATCACGTGAGCCTCGGTCACAACAGAGGAATGTCCCAGTTGAAACGTGGTATATCTGCTATCGACGAGGAGGAACATACGGAGAAAAGACTTTCTTTGGAAGATCAGCATCCGGTGAGGCCTCCTCTCACAAGGGGCGACTCCTTGCCTGCCGTCAGCTTGGCCGTTAGCTACGTCCATGATAGAAATAAAGAGAAACACCCCGTCAGGGCGCCGAGTTTCGAAACCGCGACCACGTTCAAGGCCAACGGTGAGTCCCTGTCAATGTCCTCACGCTACCCTCCTGTCTTTTAATTCTCCTCTCGACTTACCCAACTTTCTACGTTACTCTTGTTGCGAACGTTAGAGAGGGTCAACTTTTCCTTCCTTTCTTTAAGTTTCCAAACGCTAATGACACAAAACACGCGTGCGCGCATACACATATACACTTCAAATCTCAACGTACGACTTCAATTTTAGATTCTTACGATAAGTATAATAACATACCCAAGCCATCTGCTACAGGAGTAATGGGAATCATGTATTTATGCACGCAGAATCATGCGCGCTATTGGATTCTCAGAGAAATCCTGCTTTTTCTTTCTCCCATTCGTGCTTTCTATTCTTCCTTTAGTTTCACTTCTCCCTTCCTCTGTTTTATACAAGTTCTCCTGATCGCGTACATATGCGGCAGTCGTCCAAACGCGTATAAAAGAGGCAGCGTACGTTGAGCACGTGATAGGACGACCGTAAGAGATACACCGAGTATATTCTCCTTCTCTTTCTCTTTCTCTTTCTCTTTCTCTTTCTCCGTCTCGTTTCGCGTTGTGTGACGTCCGACAGGATGACGTCACGGTGTATATTTAGAACCAATGAATGAGAACGCTGTAGCTCGATATACGAATCTTTTTGGCCACGAAATCTACGCTTCGATTGCGTGAACGAAATGAAACGAAACGAAACTTTCAACCTCGATATATATACATATATATGTATGTTTATCCATACGCGTATGTTTATATATGTCGAATAACATTTTATACCCTACAACTTTATCAATTGGTAATCGCTGAATCTATGTTAGGATTTCAAGATTATTCTTGCCTCTTCCTTTCATTTTGGTCTACTACGTTTGGTAGTATTCAAATATTCCTTTTAATCTGAATGTTTCTTTTACAAAAATCTTTAAAGTTGTTTTTACCCTTCACGTTGTTCGTACGTACGAAAGCATTAATAATTTTTTTATTATGGAAAATTATTACAATTGTTGTAAATGATGTAAATATTAGGTAAGTAGAAGGATGTTGTAGACGGACTCCCGAAAGAAAAATATTTTGTCTTGGGGATGATCGAAAATACATTGGGCGACAATGTACGCGCAGTTGTAGTTATAATCGTGCGAGGATGCGCCAGAAAACCGGTCCACGTCTCTCTCTTTCTCTCTTTTTCTCGTATACCCTGATATTTTACCAGGCGTCTCTCTCCTGTGTCGGGATAACTGTAATGCGGCCTCCTTTTCTTGCGCTCGTTTCATAGTGCGTCCATCGCACTCGAAACTAACCGACTATAACCGAACAAAGCCGAACGTGTGGTTGTAGTAAGCACGCAGGGAAGTCCCTCTCATTGACGAAAAGTACCGAAAACGGGGCTCCCCTTTCTTTCTCTTGGACCCAAAATTCCAACGACCTTGCTCTCCCTCTTCTTTTTAGCTTCTTTTTAGGATTTCTACTCAATACGATTTCGACAAAAGAAATTCCTTTGGTTTGTAAAATATACTTCTTGGGAAATGAATCGTGGATAAATTTATTTAATTTTATTCTTTTCCTTTTAACTGGAAGGATTTATTTGAATTCTCGACATTCGAAGAAATCAATATTCCCAACTGATCTTTAAAAAAAAAAAAAAACATTAAGTTAAATATTAAAAATCTCTTTTTCTGCATATTTTTCTTTTTTTTTTTCATTTGAAGTTTTCTTTTCTTTTGTATTCCTTCTTTTCAATCTGATGGAACGTCTTCAAATAACAGGTATTTCATTCAGATGTTAGAAGATTTGATGCATAACATTTCTTTTTTCTCTTTTCTATCCTTTGGTATTTTTAAAGTTTCTATATATATATATTTAAAGGGGAAATATATATATAGAAGAAAAGAGATGTGCCGTTAGATAGCTCCGACCTTTCTCTCTGTTAGTACCTGGCAAAATTTTCTCCACGTGACGATGCTGCTACCCACGCCAGTGTCGGACTTTAAAATTCTCCTGTTCTCTTCAACTTCCTTCTTCTTCTTCTTCTTCTTCTTCTTCTTCTTCTTCTTCTTCTTCTTCTTCTTCTTCTTCTTCTTCTTCTTCTTCTTCTTCTTCTTCTTCTTCTTCTTCTTCTTCTTCTTCTTCTTCTTCTTCTTCTTCTTCTTCTTCTTCTTCTTCTTCTTCTT
>NW_028301150.1:6352500-6462500 GCF_049000335.1 Polistes dominula
CCCCCTTCTTATAGATCCTCTTTCTCTTCCCCCTTGTCCAGGAATTATTTTTACGAATCCCACTTATCTTTGAACTAACGTTCGATTTTTTGCGTACAATATTTTCCACGGGGTTTATTTTGAAATGTTAATTTTTAAACAAAAAAAAATGTTGTTTCTTTCTATGAGGTTGTGTTGTTGTTAACGTAATTATTATTATTATCATTGAAGATGTAAGGAATAGATTAGTTATTAATGTATATCTGACCTTACTTAGCACGTACGTTTAATCAATGTGTGTGCGTATTTCGAGTTGATATTTCTCACGTTAAATCGATATTATTCGATCCCGAAGAGTTGTTTTATATTCAAAGTCATAAGAAAGTATACGTTTTACTGGGCTCTCACACAGTAGGAATTATTAATTACTTTTATTAACCGTCATATATTGATTGATCTGCCGAGTAACGATCGACTGGAATGTTTTTATCTCATTTTTACGCAATATGTTCTTATTTGCTTTGTTTTCTTCCATTTATATATTTTTTTTCATAATACGAGATATCATTTTCTATCGGACATAGTAATCAATAAAATCGCATAAGAAGGTAGATGCCAACTATAATTACACTTTGATTTATTATTAAAAACAAATATAAATAGAAATAAATGAAATATTGTTCAATGAAATTGCAGTTGCTTATGTTGGCTCGTCCATTCCGTTAGCGCCCGCCAACGTAGCTGCAAATGGCGGAGGATCACCTCTTCGTCCTAGGACGAGTCCTCCGCCCCCACCTCCACCGACGCAAGAAAGCGCCAACGATAATCCACAGAATAATCATCATCAGGTAAAAAAGTCTAGAAATAAATATGGAATAAAATCAAAGATTTCTTTATATTCCGTCTAAGAGAATATGTTTGATCTTATCAAAGTTGCGATTTAATTTTGTAGGGATCGACAAACGGACCTTCACCGATGGCCGCCTTGATGTCCGTTGCCGACAATCTGACGTCTCCAGAACCCGTACCCCAGCCGCCAAACAATCCAAGTCCCACGAGCAGAAGCCCACCAACTACAGCAACTAACGTTCAACAACGTAGCGCTTCCAGAGGTTCTCAACACAGTCCTAATGGTTCAGGTAAATTTCTAAGCTAGCTCGTCAAAAGGTGTGGATCAGATGCATGTTAAGTGTTATCAATTATTTTTTACAAACATATTTGATAATTCTATACATTTCTATCTTCGGTCTATTCGCACGGGGGGGAGGTACAGTTCGTTCTAAAAAAAAAATTCCCTGTTTTATGATGTCTCAAACGAAAATTATTGTCAAGTTCATTAAAAACATTGTAACACTTAATATGATGTGGATCCTTCTGTATATACGAGGATGAATCAATAAAATAATTATCTGCAATGTTATGATATATTAATAGGATTAGGATTATAATTAGAAATAGGATTTTTTGTTCTTTATTTCTTTATTTTCTATATAGAAAAGAATAATGTGAAGTAAAACTGTCTATGTTAAAACCTCGCGATGAACAAAATATGTACAGTATTAATAATAGGAGGAAAACCGCAAATATTTATGCGTGGAAATTTGACCACAGAGTTACCCAACGTAATGACAGAAATATCACCATTACATTGCGGATAATTATTGAGTCATCTTTATATATCATATATTATAAATATTTGTGAATATCTATTTGAAAGAATAAAATTGGAATGACGAAAAGTCAATTTTCTCTCAGGATCGGGTAGAAGATCTAGCTGTTCCAGGCACGTATCTTCGACGACGGTAACGACGTCGTCCGAAGGTGCGGTGGCTCAATCAGCGGGTGCTGAACCTGTGTCAGCCCCAACCCTTAAATGCACTCTTTGTCAAGAACGTCTTGAAGACACGCACTTCGTTCAGTGTCCGAGCGTTCCTCATCACAAATTTTGTTTCCCCTGCAGTCGAGACAGCATAAAAAGACAAGGGGCTGGTTCGGAGGTAAATATTATATTACTTTTTCTTTTTTTCTTTTTATTTTTATTTTGTTATATTGTAAAAAAAGAAAATATTTTCGTAACAACTATCATTACGTTGAAAAAAAAAAATTTTTTTTGTTAACCAAATATTTATACTTGTCTTGTTACTCGACCATACAAAAAAAAAGAAACCTTATTAGAACAAAATCTGTTCGAAACTATAACAATGTGAAATACATTTCACGATGTATATCTTTGCAAATCGATTTGTTAAACTTTATTTGAATAAACTGGAATATAAAATAACAATACAATATTTGTAGGTTTACTGTCCGAGTGGAGAGAAGTGTCCGTTGGCAAATAGCCAAGTACCGTGGGCGTTTATGCAAGGAGAGATTGCAACGATTCTTGGTGAGGATACTAATGGTTCTGGACTTAAGGTCAAGAAAGAAAGGGAAACTTAAAGAAAGTACCAAGAATTTTGACCGTGGCTCCAATTTTTCGCCCTCCCATTTAATTCAATGGGTGGATGTGTTAATGGTGAAACCGTGAAGGTTTCACCAAATATTTTTGGTAACGGTGTTTAAACGTTGGTTAAATAATGAAAACCAACAAAAACGACTAGAGCCAAAGACGCATTGTCGATGTTGTATCGAAATTGGGTTCCCATGAAAAACAACGATTAAAAATGTTGTTTGTCAAGGAAAGTGGACGGCGATTTGGCGTTTTAACTCTAATATTGTTTGTCTTCATATAATATATATATATATATATATATATATATATATATATATATATATATATATATAAATATATATATTTATTTTTTTCTAACTTTTTTCTTTTCTGGTTTTTTTCTCTCTTTTTTTTTTTTTTTTTAAATACATCGGTTGAAGCCAATAGAATTATTCATCTTCAGATGGATTATTTTGTTCTGATTGATCTTTATGGAATCGCGTCTTGAGAGAGAGAGCTCAAGGTGAAGAAGTTTTTGGCTAATTGTGTAAGCTGATACCGATTCTGTCTTTTTCACACTGAAAATACATACACTTACGATAAACAAAACAATAATACACATACACGTACACACGTAATTGTACATGCAGTAACATGAAACGTTAACAGACGTATTTATATACGAAATATTATGGGGAATAAAACAGGTAATATCGCGCCATTGAATCATTTAGTTATTATGATTTCTCGTATGCTTTTTTTCTTTCTATCTCTATGTCTTTCTTCATTCGCAAACTATTTGTTAGGAGAAAGGATTTTGTCGATTTTTTCTCTGGCGCGATGGCAAGAAGAGTTAATAAAAGTAAGATGAAGAGGAAGGAAGAAAGGGAGGAGAGGGTTTTAAGAAACGAGCTAATTTTCTGCTCATCTTCCATTTGTAATTTACATTGGTATTTTGGGAGGGGGGCAACAATAATCGCCTTCCGTTTTAATTGTCGTTTCCTGTTTTAATACCTTTATACATTTGTGCGCGTAATTAAAATACACGCGCGAAAGGTACATACATGTAAACACGCAGAAAACACTGACACACACATCCACACACAGGGATGCTCAAGTATTACGCGACTTTCTATAAAAAAAAAAGTAATTATTAAAAAAAATAAAAAAAAAAATAAAAATATCCTACAAACTTGTATACATGTACGACGAGTATACGTATATGTATTTTTTCGTTTTCATTTTGTAAACATCATCGAGTATAAAAAAAGAAAATGGAACAAGTAATAAATTTTCGTTGGTCCATTTCGTGGGGGGAGGGGGGAGAAAAGAAGAAAAAATGGAATCGTGCGAGCGGTTGATCAAACATTTCTACTTTTGGTCGTAATCAAAGAAAAATAGAAAATGCGAAAATATAGAAATTTTCGAGCCAACGCGTGCGCGCAGGATTTCTTGTACATTATGTATATGTGTATATATATATATAAGATTATATATATACTACGTAATTAGGGAAGATGAAAGAAGATAAAACACACCTTCGACTAAAGGAGTACCATTCGTTCTTATGTGTACAAACAAACTTGCATTCGTTTGCATTAGCTTGCAATCGATTAATTATCCTAAATTATTTTTCTTTTCTTTTTTTTCTCTTTATTTCTTTATCTTTACTACTATTGTTATTATAATTTTGTCGATAATTTTTTTTCTTTTTGTTTTTGTAGTATTTAACTCGATTTTCTTTGTTTATTTGTATGCAGGGGAATAATCGAGGAAAAGAAAAAAGTATCCGTGACAAAGTCATTTTATGATTACGAAAGAAAAGAAAGAAAAAGACGAGAGACGAAGAAGAAATAAAGAAGCGTATCTCCGTTACATTTCTCAGAAAACAAATTTATGTGGACAGAAACATAATTAGTGACCTTTTACAATGTCCATTTTTGCCTTTAGTTGTTGTTTATCTCTATCTCGCCTAGACTTTAAGTAAAAAGAAGAGGGGCATTTTTGGTTTTTCATTTTGCCGATGAAAACGAAAAGAATACGCCCGTCAAATAGGAACCATACACTCGCTAATTGTCTCTAAAGAAAAAGAAAATGAAAATAAAAAAAAAAAAAATGGTAATGACGACGAAGGAGGAATGAAAAAAAGAAAAATTAAAATAAAAATAAAAGTTAAATTGAAAGAAAAAGGAGGGGAAAAAAGGGAGATATATGAAAATATAACGCTAAGAATATAACAATTAAAAAAATGGACAAAATGCAGGCTGACTTCTTCGCTTAAATACCGTCGGTGGAATGGAAAAAAGATAGATAAAAAGGGGGGGGTTGAAATTAAAAAATAATCATAATTTTTTCATGATTCCCGTTAGTGTGATCTTACGTGCATAAAAAAAAGGAAAAAGGTAAAAAATGAATTAATTAATAAATAAGAAAAGAGACCACCGAATGTAAGAGCAGCTCCTTGTTGTTGTTGTTGTTGTTGTATATAGTTGTACAAATTGTGACGAAATTTAAAAGAAATAAAAAAAAGAAAAAAAAAAGAAGGGACACAACGAACGGAGAAACGACGTCTCGACGAGAGAGAATATATATTTTTTTTAAATTATTATTTTTTTTTATTTACATCTTCACATATATAATTTGATATGCCTTTGTATTATTAAATTAGCGCTGTATATTTTTAAGCGCGCTTTACTCTCTCGTTTATGATTATCGTGACTTCCGCCGAAGTGTCTGAGACGAGAGAAGCGGAGAGGGAAGAGAAATGATAATGAGTGAGAAAAAATGCAAGAGAGAGAAAAAGAGAGAAAAAGAAAAAGATATTATAATTAAGAATGAAAAGAAGGAAAAAGTAGGTGGAATCGATGAGGATAAAGAAAATAAAAAACATTATAAATAGCAATACGCGATATCATCGTACACATACGTGATATATTTCTTTTTCTTTCTTCATTAATCTTATACGAGTCAAAACGGATCGATATCCTGAATGGAAGAGTGAATGAGAGAGAGAGAGAGAGAGAGAGAGAGAGAGAGAATCAAAGTAAGACAAAATATGCAAAAAATTTTACCACATATTGTCCATAAAATTAATATATTGTATGTGTGATAATAGAGACGATTTAAAAGAAAAACGACAAACGGATAATTCGTAAAAAAGATAATGTAAAAAATGATAACGTAAGAGAATGATTTGTCCTTTGTACGAAAAAAAAAGAAAAAAAATACGAAAAAAAAAGAAAAATCATGTTTGTCCTTGATACGTAACACCAACCAAACCCTTTTTAAATAGCCAAGATTGCAAGGATGTGTATAAATTTATATATATATATATATATATATACACATATTGTTTTCTTTTTTTTTTTAAATGGGAAGAACAAAATTTTTGTATCTTGGCTAGGATCGTCGCCATTTTTTCGTATCACGTAAATTCGTTTGTGAATATTATTATTACAATAATGATTATTATAATGATAATGATGATGATGATGATAAGAATTTAAAACCGTTCAACGGTTGACTGTCGTCTTGTATCGTCGATTTTTACAAAGAAAAGAAAATAAACAAAAAATAAAATAAAAAATGAATTTTGAAGACGACGTTATTTTCGCGTCGTTCTTCGAGTTTTCTTTTCACAATAAGATGAGTTAATATTAATCCGAATTTCGATAAGAGGAAGAATTTATTAGAAATAATTTATTCACATTTTTCTAATACTTCGATGCTCGGTACCAGGGGATATATGGACAGTTTATTATGAAATTTTTGTGTATAAGGCTATTTTTGAAGAAAAATTAAAAAGAAAAAAAATGAAGAAAACGCACATAATTTGAATGCTTCATTTGTAGCTCATGAAAATCGTTTGCTCGACTTATTTTTCAAGAATGGACTTACCATTTTCCTAATAAACTGTCCATGCATTTATATATATGTACTCCTACTACTATTACTAAGTTTTTCGGATTTAATACTCGTTCTTATCCTTTCTTTTGTGCTAATTTTTTTTTCTTTTTCAATTAGTTAATTAATTTACGACTTATCTATTCGATGAAATTTTCGATGTTATTTGAAGAACCAAATGAATTTTATTTATTTTTTGTTCTCATTTTTCTTTTTCTTTGGATGTGAAATGAGACGAATACAAACAAACACGTGTCCACGCCATTGTCGCCGAAAATTATTTATATATATACGCGCGTATGTGTGCGAGTATGCGAACGTTTGTGCGATAGAAAAAATGATGAGAAGAAGAGAGCTTACCACGTGAGTTTTTTTCACCAATAATTTTTTTAAAAACTATTACTTTTATCCACGTCCGTTCTTTTGTTTTTATTTTTTATTTGTAATTTTTTGTTCTCAATGATTTTTTCTTTTCCCTTCCTTTTTTGTCTTTTCTTTTTTTCTTTTTCTACGACTTCTGTATAGTTTAACCGCAGATACACGAAAGCGCAAACACGAGAGAGAATAAATGAAAAAAAAAATAAAATAAAAATAAAAAAACAATACGTCGAATAGCAATTGTAGTAGCGAATAATGAAAAATTTTCTAGTACATATACCATACCTCGAAGAAACGCGTAAACACTGTACTCTTTATCGTATGTATGCAGCAAGCAAAGGCAAAAATATATGTGTTGATGTGTAATCATCCTCTCTGTGTCTTATTTTTTTCTCATTTCTTCCCGATATCATTTTTATTTTATTCGATCATCTCGTTATTTCACATATTTAAAAAAATATACGTGATCAATTAATTTTCGTTTTACTCTATTTTTCAATATCGCTTCAAAAACATTTATCACAATTTCATTTTGCAACATTGTCATGAACAATCGTTGCTAATGACTTTTATTTTATTTTATATTTCAATATTTTATCAAAAATCATATTAATTTATTTCATTTTTCAATACTTTCAGGAACAATTCAAACAAATTATTTTTCAATTAAATTTTACTTTATATCAATGTTATTAGCAATAATTTTACTTTTCAATATTGTTATCAAACGACTGTGATATGAATTGTATGTTGCTTTTTTTACTTTGCATTCCAATATTCATTATAAATAATTTAAACGAAAAATGAACGTTCTAAATAAAACAAAAAAAAAGAACTAAACCCTTACAAAAGAGAACGATGCAATTTGAAATAGCAAGTGAATTTGAATTTTCATTGGCGAACGTCGCGTTTCCCATTAATTCGGTGGTGTCACCCGTATTCAATTAGAATTTCGCGAGAGATTACGTCACAAATTTTCAAATTTCCTAATCAATTTTGCTTACGTAATCGTCGTCATAGTCGTCATTGTCGTTCTCAAGTCGCGGGAAAAATTTTGGACATTGAAAATCAATGCCAATGTTCAGCTGTGGGGTGGAAATTACTGAGAAAGAGAGAGAGATGGAAAGAGAAAAAAACAAAAGAGGGGAGGGGGTTAGGTAGAGAGAGAAGGGGTGGTTACAGGACAAAGAACGCGGTACCGGCATATTGATCTGTCGTTCCCAGACGGCCTGAACCCCGTCGTCTGCCACCGAACGAATCCGAATTTAAAGCGAGCTACGATGGTCACGTTACTTCGCTACGAAAAACATTTCAACAACAACCCAACCCAGACCGTTCGATTCTTATTCCAACGATTTGTAGAATCATTCGCGGATTCGCGGTATAAATTTCAATCAAAATTACTCACAATCAATTGAACTTATCTTTTTTGTTTAATAAAATTCGAACTACGATAAACGTAGAGATAAACTTTTGTAAAAAAGGAAACATTTCAACCACTACATTTATTCATTTTTTCTTTCTAACCATTAGCGAATGGTTAACAATTCGTTCAAATGAAAAATAAAAAAATATGTAATTTAATTTAATTTATAATTTACGTTTTGGCCGTATTGTTTCAGCAAACAAATTCTATTGAAATATGTTCGATAAAATGTAACATTTTTCGCAAGACATTTCTTTTCCTATTTAATGTTCGTTAATATTTATGAAAATGAAAATTAATACGATTAACGTTGGATATGAATGTTGATTTGAAATAGTCATAATTACGCTTAGTTTTTTTTCTTAAAATATATGAAGAGTATTTGGAAAATGTGCAAAATTGATGTAGCGTGACATTCTTTTCTCATTCATGTTCATTAATATTTATTAAAATGAATAATAATGCAATGAGCATGAAATATACTGATTTGAAATGATCAACGTATTCTATGTGCATGTAGTATTTTATAAAATAAAAATACTAAAGAGAATTTCCCTCTCAAAAATTCCGCCATATTATGGCGCTTCTCGTTTTTTACATTAAAATTTAATCTAAATTCATTACAAATACAAATAATATATTAGACATTTAAATATACTAATTAAAGGCAAGATTATGCTCGTGTTTTTGAATAACAAACTTAAAGGTAATTTTGATAAAACGATTCATTATATGTACCGTGCTTCTTTTTTTTGTTTAATATTCATTGACAAGAAAGTAAAGTTCGGCAATGCAATTTTGTTCGATTGTAAAATTCGCTGAGGACTGCATATGACTCGAGAAAAGGATCTTTCACCTTTAAGGGTCAACATTCGCGATCGTTACCACTTAAGGAGTATCGTCATACGACAGTTCGAACTACTACGTATTTCGTCATCGTTTCTACAATAACTTCGTGTCGTGCATTGTCACGCGACATTTTTATTTTTATATTTTAATTAAAATATTTCCATACGTCTAGCTTTGTCAATAAAATAAATTATTTTTACTTTATTTCTCTTTCTCTCTCTCTCTCTCTCTCTCTCTCTCTTTCTATCATTTTCTTTGTTTATTTACAATAATTGTATGTAAATAAATAACAAATTAATCATTCAATATTATTTCTGACAATTAATCAAAAAGTGAATTTTCATTAGTTGATTCTTATGAGATACATGAAAACCAGCCAATGAAAACTCATGACAATTTTCTGCTACTATTGTATAGATTTTGAAAAATGAATTTTATGTATATTGTACAAACATAGATATATTTGCATATATGTATATTTGTATGGACATTGGCGATGTTCCATCGTCTTTAAAGCATGCCGTGCATGTGCGTACCTTCGACGTACTGTTATTGATTATGGCGCATTAAAGCCGGGAGATCTCTTGGAAGTACGTGGAGATCAATGACGTCTACTTTAATGACATCATTCTCTTATCGAAAAATAATGTAATTCTTAAATTTCAATTTTATATTTTACTATTTACTTTTTCCTTTTTGATTTTAATCGAAAATATAAAAAAAAAAAGAGAAATAATAACAAAATGCAATAATCAAATTCGAAATGAAACAAATTCTTTAAAGTTCATTTTATTTTAGAAAAAAAAAAAATCGAGAGAAAAATAATTGATAAATTATATGTAAGAGCAGCTATCTCTTGTCGAATAAATTAATTTTTAAAAGCTTTTCTATAGTCTTTTTATATTGATTCGTAAAATATTTTTTTTACGTTCACGTTAACTATGAATATTCATACATATTTGTATATATATGTATATACAAATAATTGATAGAAAATTATTAACGCGACGGCCATTTTATCGCACGAAAAATAAATATCAAATATTTCAGTATTCGTTCATATTAATTTTTAAACTATTTTGTTTTCTTTTTTTTCTTTTTTTTATCGTTTACTCAAACTACATGAATATTCGTAACTAAACAGGTCATTCCCTTTAAGGATCGATATCAGCGTGCATAGAAATCTTACGGTGCAGAGGTAGAAGGTTTCGCGACGTCGCAGAACATACTGGATCGTTCCGTTTCCGTTTCGAAAGACCGCAAGAACATTCAATCTTGTTATTTTGTTATCTTATTATTATCATGTAATATATAATATTAGTCATTTTATATATTTCTATGATAATTTTTAATCATCCATGCGATCGTACATTTATATATATATTTTTCTTTTTTCGTAATAGAATTTACGAAATTTCACGCAGTATTATTTTTATAATTGGATTAAAAAAATTCTTACGGATACTTTGTAATTATTTGTATAATAAAAAATTTCTTTTTTATTAGAATTTGATATATTCGTAATATCTCTTTTTAATATGAATATAAATTTTATATAAATGTTATTATTATTATTTGTTTTACATATGAATGATATATTTTTTTCAGGAGACGAAAATACTTGGGAGTTGGAATAAAAGGAAAACGAGGATTAGATAATGAATGTTATTGCAAAAAACAAGAAATTGCAGACAAATCTCAACATTTCCATCTTAGCGCAACGAGTATTATCGATCATAGTTCTTTACATTCTTCGCAGTCTCGGAAATTCTCGGAAGTGGTTGAAAATACAAATGACAAACTGGTGGATCGAAGATCAACGAATATCAAGTTTGATATCAAATCGGTATATAAAAGCTTATACACATTTTTTTATCTTCGTTATATTATTTATTATTTTAATTATGTATTATTATTTAGCCGGATAAGCAAAGATTCCAAACGAATGATCTCGAGAACCAAATACTCAGCCCTGATACTCAAAATGCAATCGAAAATGCTGAAAAAATACTGAAAGAGATTCAACATAAAATCACAGAAGTTACTTTGATATCTTCGAGAAGTGAAACTAACCGTAGGATTAAAAAGAAGAACTGGTTAGTAGAATTTTACTAAATTAATTAATTTATCATTTATTATTATTATTATTATTATTATTATTATTATTATTATTATTATTATTATTATTATTATATATACAAGGACAAGTAGAAAAGTTTGAAGATCATATCGAATTTATCAAATAACAAAAATTGTTTCTATGCTACAGTCAAAATTTTTCAATTTTTATTGAAAAAAAAAATGTTGTTTTTAAGGTATTTCGATAATTTGCAATTAGAACCACCATTAGAAGATGAGAAAGAAGAAGCTTTATATATACGCGAACTCGTCTCGTCAAAATTACAAGAAATTGATCAAAAAGATTCGGAAAGCAATACGGAAAGAAATGAAATGTTGACTAAAAAAATCCGAGAAAAACGAAATAAAAAAATCTCACGTTTGCTGGATCCAAAATTTCAAACTGTGAGAAGACGTCCCGACGATATTTCTTATCAACATAAAAATCACTGTTATGTACCCAATGAACAAATCGAAACGCATCATCATCTGAAAGATAAGATTTCGAATGAGATGAAAAAAGATGATCCAATTGAAAATGTTAACAGACAGAAGATAAAATCATTGACGATTCAAAAAGGTCCTGCATTAAACATCGAAAGAAAATTGAAAAAACAAAACATTAGGTTCATTAATATTTCACCTGATGCATCTTTCGTTCAAAATCATTCAAATATAAGCATTTACGAATTTCGTCATAAACCTTGTATGAATGATAAATCATTAAAAGATAAATTGATTGATCGTTCAAAAATGGGAGAAACGAATGACGAGATCGATGAAATTTCTGCTCGTTCAATTAACTCAATGAAATATGTTAGAAAAGATACAAAAGAAGATGATAATTTAATCGAGTCGGATAAAAAAGAATATCAATCTATTTGGAAAAACGACGATGAGAAAGACTTAATAGATGAAAGGAAGAATGATCTATCATTTAGAAATGAAATAAATAACGACAAAAGGGAAGGAAATAAAGATCGAGGGACCATTTCGAAACATCTGCCAAAGACAGGTGTTAGCGACCATTTTCTTTCCAATACCGAACTAAACTCTTCTTTTCATTCAGATTCTATTAAAAACTTAACGTCCGAACAAAGACAATTTTCTACTGAAAATGTTCACTCTACCAGTGATACAAATATGAACAAATTGTTAATTGAAAATGATATTAAAGATACAAGTAAATCTCTTGATAATGATAATGAAAATGTTGATAATTATAAAAAAAAAACTACAGGTGATATTCAAGAAGAAATTAGAGAAGATGATATTAAATTATTAAAAAAGAAGAAAACGATAGACTATGAGAAAAGTTTGAAAATGATTAACAAACACGATTTTCTAAGAAATCGAGAAAAAAAGATCGACGAAAGTTTTAATAATATTTGTCAAAAATATAATTTAAGAAATAAATCATCGTATAAATCCAAATACGATAGCACAGTTTCTTTTAATAACAGTTTGGAAGAATTTGACTATAGTAGTTTTAACGAGCTTGAATTAAATGCACCTTCGATTGAAAATTTCGATGATATTTTTGTTCATTATGATCAAATGATTGAATATATTTATAAGGGCGAAAAGAAATTAGAAAAAATGTTGGAAGAATTTCAATTGAAATTGTCTGATAATATTGAAGTCACATCTTGTGACATAGTAGCACTCAAAAGTGACGACTGTAAATTAATGAAATCAAATCCTTCCAAATTTCTATATAAACATAAAAAAGATGAAGAATCAACGTTATCTTTATCGGACGATACGATGATAGTTCTACCCAAAAGAGATAAATTACAAATAAATTCGTGTATTGCAAACGATCATTCGTCTCTGACGAATCAATTTCGTAATTTGAAAAAACGAGATACTTCAATAGTTTTTACATATCCATTAGAACAAAAACAAAATGATCTATTGATTAATACAATTTTGACTCTGAACAAATCTAATTTATCATCCGTCGATTTGAACGTAGAAAATAGTTCCGACAAGAGAAAAGCATTAGAAATATTTTCTAATAACGACAAAGTTATCGCTTGCGTTCCTCTTACGACGAATTATTCGTGCAATCATTCTAATGATCCGGAAGATTTGAGAAAGGACGATGAACCTAATCGAACATTATTCAATAACGACGAAATAATTCTTTCTAGAATTTCGAAATTCTTATTGGAACGTCAAGATCAATTTGTTGATCATTTATCTTCAGAGAGGAAGATTAATTTCGACAGTTCAATGGTGCAAGATTTAATGAAACATTTACAAATGATTTCCAATAAATACAATCAAGATATTCCAACTATTTTACAAACATTTATTACCGATCTCACGAACCAACGAGAACCTGATTTATTTTTGAACTTTTTATCGATACAAAAACACGATTATGAAAACGAACAAATATCTTCATCTAAAACAGTCGTGCGAAATAACGAATGTAAAATACAGATAGATGATATCTCTAATACAAATTGTTTCGATAATACAGAATACATTCCGATACAACATCAAGATAAATCCATTGAAATTCATCCGTTAAATTCTATTATAATCGAAGATACCAAATGTTTAATCAATGAAATAAATCAAAAAGAAGTTCAAGTAGTAGAAAAAAGTACTCAATACGATATTTCACTCGAACAAAATACTCTTGAATGTGAGAATCAAATTATTGAAGATATTCGCACAAATAAAGAAAATAAAGAACAATTATCGGAAAAGAAAACTGAAATAGAAGAATATTCTTTAACACAGAATGAAGAAAATTATTCAAATAGTACGAAAATAGATTCGATTGCAAATGATGATACCTACAAGAGAGATGTGAGTTCTGAAATAAATACAGTGACTCCTGATTTGCATTTACCTGAAAAAATAAATAATAAGTTATCGGACGGTGAAGATAGCAGGTGAGTAAGATATTCCTATTGTTATTTCTAAAATAATTATTTGTTGATAATAAATTTTCTTATATTATTTTATAGTAACACGTCCAACGCAAATACTGAAAATATACCTGATACTAATTTTGCTACGGTAATATATGAAATATATAAATAGTTTTAATACATTCATTATACATTAATAAAAATATGCAATGACTGATTGACATTGTAGACTTCGTCAGAAACATCTCACTCGGAAGGAGAATTGTATTTGCCGAGTTCGTGCTCGTATTCTCTCGGAGAAATTAGAGTTACGAAAAATTCAGCATCTGTATGCAATCGTGCACTTGTTAGTAATAGTACATTAACTTGCGTATACGATACCACAAGTGTAAGTAAATGATAATTTTGATATTTTTAAATACTTTTCTTAATATTATTAAATAAAATATGCTTATATGTATTTTTTACTTTGTCTTTCACAGTTATTACATTACAGTTCGGGTGAAGTAATACAATATACGGACAGCACCGATACTCTCTAAAATACAAATACAAATTGATGGCGATGATCAATTTTTGTATATTTTATTCATAAAAAATATATGTACATACATGTAAATAAACGATTCTTAAAGGATAAATTATTATCATGATAATATAGCAAATGTTATCAGAGATATTTGAAGATTATTATCACCTTGTAGAGACGTCCACCTGATTATAAGTAAAAAAGGAACATACGAATGACCGTGTCAATTTCTAAACTATTTTAAATAACAATTTTTAAATTGAAAAGTAAAAAGAGAATTTTATAAACGATATATATATATATATTATTATATACATATATAGCACTATATACATTGTTCAAATTAATTATCACGTCAAAAAAAAAGAACAAATAAAAAAATATTTGTATATAATAAAAAGAAAAGAGAAGAAAAGTATGACGGTTTCACGAAAAATGCAAAATTGTTGTTTATATACTATTTACATACAAATAGTAAAAAGTTTCTATTGAAGATACTTACAATCACAGTATTCAGTCAGTAATTTTGTTTAGAAAAAAGCTTTTTGTATGTTCGTAAACTATCGGATGATATAAAAAAAAAGGAGAAAGTAGAAAAAAAATATGATTTACTTATGCAAGAATGAAACAAAAAATGATGATTATATTGTCCTTCAAATATCAAAATGATCATTACTATGTTGTAATAAATAGTAATAATAATATAACTTTTGATCGGCATAAAGATCTTTGTACTTGAGATAAAGAAAAAATTAATCGTATATTAAATAAGATAATAATCGACGCTGTTTATATTTTTAATAATTTCATATAAATATAAAAACGCGAATGTTTTTAGAAATACAAGCAAATAAGAGCGGTTTTTTTTTAATTACGTATTTTCTGTTTATTTGGTAGACCATTTCTTTTTCTCGTCGCTTTCAAAACCAGAATCCAAATCATCGCTGTGAGATTTTTTTAACGTAGAACTTTTGCAATTTTGTCTAACGACTTTACGCTCTGTTATTAGTTGTTTAATACTGTCTACTAAATGCTGAAAAAAATTTGGATATCCATCATAGCCAGGAAAAGCGTTGACATCTATAACAGCATATTTCTTAGTATCATTTTCTATCACAATATCAATGCCAACCAAATGAAGCCCAAATATTTTGGTTATCTTTTTAATGATTTCCTCCAATATTTCTATGTTCGGTTTAACAATGGTAGGTATATGTTCCTCCGATAATATAGACCATTTAGATTTAGAATCGGGTTTAGATATATCATGGGAATTAAAAAACAATGTGCTCAATGACGCACAATCATCTGAATAAAAGTTCCTTAAGCTTGGTCGCTCAACAACTTGGAAGTTTTTTCCAACTACAAATACTTTGTATAAAATGGCATTGTGATTGACAAAGTCTTGAGCAACACACGGAGGTTGGCAGTCTTTTAAATCTTTTTTATTGAAAATGACCATCATCTAATAATAAAAATATTCATTAATAAATAATTATAATTTTTATATTTATAGCAATTACCTTATGTGCATCACTTGTTCCATGAGCAAGAAGTGACTTGCAGACGAAAGGAAACTTAATATTATTCTGTTGTAGAATGCGCATATTTTCAAGAACATTTGTACTTTTTAATTCTACAAAATTTGGAATAAACAGATCTGAAAGGAGAAAAAAGTCAAATATGCAAAAATAAAGGATCAAGTGAGATTAAAAACATCTGAATTAAATAAATGTTAAGAACAAAATATAAAGTTATTATTACCATTAATATGTATGCTTTCTTGAATAGTTTTGTAATATTTGTATCGGTTATGCAATTTCTTAACATTCTCTAAAGGATCGATAACAATTAATTCAGGATGTTTGTCGATATATTCTTGCAATTTGGATGTAACAGTTATGGCCTTAAAAAGTAAAAATTTCCATCATTAAGATAGGACATCATTAAAAATTATTTTTTTCAATAATTATTTTAGTCATACATTTTCATCTCCGCCTTCAGCACGTGCCAATAAATCTACAAGTTTGTGTAGAAATACGTGAAGTGGTCCCTGGGATTCTAAATTCGAATTAATATCAACCTAAAAGGAATAATCAAAAATTACAACCATAAAAAAAAGATCAATAAAGTATATTTTTCTTTCCAAAGAATCAATGTGTAAAACCTAATAAAGAAAATAATATAACAATTATAGAATCATAACCTCAAACAGTGTAAAGATTCGTTTCAATATCGTTCATATCGATACAAAATTTTCAAAACTTACTAATTTTAAAGAAAATCCTTCGTTTCTGCATACTTTTTCCAAATCGTCGAAGTTTAATTTCTGTCGTTTTTTTTCCCGCACCCAATAACCGATGACATATTTATTACACATTTTTTTACTCTCCTCTCTCGTATTCTGTAACATAATGTTTTTTTATCTTGTTCTTCAATCAAACAAACATGTTTTCCTCATTATTCCATGATACTACGTAGTTTAATATTAATTTGATATTCTATCTGGCTAGACTGCTAAGACAATTTTTCTAAACGAGCTCATGATGAAACTACATTGAAACAATGCGGTTATCTACGAGATACAAAGGTTGGAAACTAAATTTTGAATCATCAGATTTCGCGCTATTCCTGTCGATAATGTATACAAACAATGTACTTTTATCTACAGATAAATTTACTAATTATATTATACATTTCGAAATTGTACAGTTTGTTATATATATATATATATATATATATATATATATATATATATTTATTTATTTTTTTATTCCTATACAAAATAAGTATATAACAAATGTTCAACAACGCAAATCGATTAAATATTTATAAAAATCGTATTAACTTAAATTATTTCTGCATTTTCTTTTCTTTTTCTTATAATATTTGATGACATGATCAATTATAAAAATTATAAAACGATTTAATCTTAAGAATAATGGCTATGTCCATATACATACGATTATCTTAATTTCAAGAGGTTATCTAATAACATAAAAGTTAGCTGGTGATCTCAAAAAGATAATTGAGAATATTTTGATTAAAATTCTTAGCCATTACGGCGATAATTAGGCAATTAAATAAATCGTACATATTAGTTATAATTAAATAAGTTGTAGGTAAAAACATTTACTACTTTTTATTAACATTTTTTACATAATTTTTGTCTTGATAGTTACATTATGATCTGTGCTTCGCATTCATTTGTTTTTTTTTATACAAAGGTAGAGATATAGAAGGTAGACAGTGATACGTACGATCGTGCGTTTATTATCGCACGAGACGTATAATTTTGTTTTTTCTCGGAGAAGTTTTATTTCACGAACGATAACTCTCTCTTTAGTTTTCTCTTCATTATTTAATATACACGTACATATATATTCATACATATATATGTATTTTGACAGTCCTTATATTAACTTTATAATTTCAATTGGAAATATATATTTGACCTAACCGATTTTTGTAGCTCTGTTAAAAAAGAGCCTTTACACGCGCCTTTCATATTTAATGTTTTTTTTCAATCATTAATTACACATTAAAAGGATGTTGCTTCGTCACTTTCCGCAATATTATATTCATGATTAATTAGAATCTGTTGAATAATGGACAGATTTATATTCATATTTATATTTATATACATACACGTATGTCATGAAAAATCTTGAACTTCTAACGTTTATCAGATCTTCGATAATACTTGGATTAATTTCATTTGCTAGAAGCGCATTAAGTGTATATATTTATTGCTTCAGTGTTGCATACATCCTAACAATGTGCGATACTGCAAAATACATTGATTATTTTCAGTATATATATATATTTTTTCTTTCACAGTCTGGATTTATTCCATCCTATCACTTTTTCAGATTTATGTATAGTCATAGGCTTTAATTGAAATCTATATAAAAGATCAGCATCAATGCCATAGCGATTATTGTTAATTAACGATCTGAGAAAAACTTAAAAATTAACATATATAATAACTTTAATGAAAAGAGATTATCAATTTTTATCAATAATTAAATTATGCCAAAATTTCAATGCTTGGCTAATGTTAAATATAAATAACTTTATGTATATTCCAGTAAATTTTATCGTGCTGCACAATTTTTTTTAATATTTCTAGACAATGATTGCATAAATACTTATGAAGTCTATTATCATTACTACAACTTGATGAAAAATAAGTATAAAGAAATTGTGCGTAGACATTAATCCCTGTGGCATTATCGCTGTTGTATATCTGACCGAGGAAGGATGCAAATCTTTTGCTCAATAACACTGCAATTATTTAAGTTCCTATTGGCATAAGCACTCTGGCGGTTTTCATCTAAACCATAATTTCAGTCGTAAAGCATCCACTCCATTTAAATAATATCGAAACAATCGTTTATCACGCACAAATCCCAAATTTTCATATAACCGTAGGGCTGGTCGATTAGTTATTTCAGTCTCTAATACTACTTCATCGGCATCGTCCTCTACCATTGCACGTATTGCCCTTCTCACTAAATTAGATCCAATTTTGCGTTTTCGATATTTAACATCAACTGCTAGCATCGCAATATATCCACGTTTAATAACCTTTCTGTGAATGTCCAGTTTGCAGACAATGGCGCCAACACACTCGTCGCCATGCATTGCCTTGATGAACAAAAAGCAAGAGTTTTTCTGTAAATTTCTATACCTGAAAGATAAAGTGAATCCAACCAAAGCTGGCTAAGTTCATTCTATTTGTCTACTGTGTTACTCCGTATTGATGTCGTTTAAAAATACACGATATCTTCTACATGAGTTCAAGTACTAATACATTATTATATCCTATCGCTTAATTTTAAAATATCAGAATAATATATGCTATGGGAAAAAAGTTTAATTTTGTAAGTAGAAGTTATGTTCTTAAATGAAAATACTATCTTAATATATATTTACCAGGAAGCACAATTTCGGCCAGTTATGGATAAAATATCTATACGTGTAAATAGAATATGGTTCACTTAAGTCTTTTTGTATCAATTTCATTATATCAGGCATTTGAAGTTCGCTCGTATAACTAACATATTCAATATCATTATCATTACTTTCCGAGGATAGTGTTTCCATTTCTTCTGTGAAAGAAAGCAAAGATATTTTTATGTGTCTATTATTAAATGATTCTATGTGTTGGCATTCGCAAGGATAGAAATATTTTGATACCCTGCGAAATTAAATCTGATAATCATTTTGTTATTTAAAATTTACATCTGCCAGTTAGATTTGTAGACAGTGCGAATGAAAAAAAGTTACATCGCTACTAATCAAATAACTATAATTATTTTTAACAAATTTCATATGCTAACGTAACAGATTAAATTCTATAATAATGCATTAAATGTTCTCTTATAACTTTATATCCATTTGATTGAACGTACCATGTTGATTTAAATGACTAGTTTCCATTGTTTGAGATTGTGGAGGATGATTGGATGAATCGGTTGTTCTAGAAAAAGAATCGCATATACCATTTTCTTGAGAAATACCATTTGTATGAGGTTCTTCGGAAATTTCAGTTGTTGCAAGAGTTAAGCGATTGTTAATATCTAAGGTCAAAACATCTGTTACACAACTTTCATTTTTATCTTTAATTTTGCTTTTCATAGGATCGGTGTCGTTAGTTTCCGTATCACCTTCTACTTTTACACACTCCATTTCTCAATGAAGAAATTTTTTCAATCTTTAAATACAACTCTAAGGACAAAAGTGTGTGGCAAAGTTCCAGCCACTGTCCCTGGAGAAATAGAATTTTTTTAGTGATCACCTATACAATATATTTATATGACATGAGAATTTTTTCATTGATCACTATGTTTTCAATCGAATTTTCATTATTGTTATTACTTTCGTCGCATTATATTTAAATTCTTATCTTAAATTAGAGAACGGATCCAGAACCGCTCTACAACTGTCACCATATTGGATTTTCTACACTACTGCTTAAGCTACTATTGCATACGGTTAACGTTTCACATTTATTTGCCGCTCCGGAAAAGGCTTTTGCAAATCAACCAATAACACGTTATATGTTTTCATACAATTTTATCAAATCAATTCTTTGAGATTATAATTTTTTCTTTTCTTTTTTATTTATTTATCTTTTTTTAATTTTTCATTTCTTTTTAATTTTACTTTTAATTTGGTTCGTACAAACTTTAATATCTATTATCTTTCTATTCCTTTTCTTTCTTTCTATCTATTATCTATTCAATGATTTGTTCGAGGGTGACATACATTTTCTAATGATTCCAGTTTGAAGAATATATTTGTATATCTATGTTAAAAGTAATACACGACCATAGGTGAAATTTACAATTCGTTTTCAAAACAATTCTTAAAAAAACCTTAACAAAAATTACCTTATTTCGTGGAGGTCATCCTTTTAAAAGCTATGTTTAGGGAATTTCCGAAAATAACTTTATTAGAACAACCAATAGAAATAGAGATTTACAAATATTTTTTAAATCTCCCGCGGCAGTTGTAGCGCACGTTATCAACTGCATTCTACCTTACCAACATGATTAGTAACACATTTTTATTTTTATAATTTATTAAATAATTTACTTATTATTATATAATAAATATAATATAATATTATATAATATATAATATTATATATATATATATATATATATATATATATATATATATATATATATATATATGACATGAGGATTTTTTCATTGATCACTATGTTCTCTATGGCTTTCAATCGAATTTTCATTATTGTTATTACTTTCGTCGCATTATATATATACAGGGTGGGTCACCGCATTTTACCATCTAGATTTACGTTATTATTATTACGCGTAGCAGACTATGTTTCACATGGAGTTAAATGGCTTTGAAAGTGGTTCATACTGATGGTACTTTTTTTTGTAGGTGGACGTGTAAAGGACATATGAAGGTCATTAATGTTTTTTTAAACGGAATCATATATTTTTGATTGCATCATCTGATGCTCTTTCATATTATTTACAAAAAAGTATTAACCTATTCGTGTAAAAAAAATTATTACTTTAGGAGAGATATTTTAATTTTTATCTATTTACAAAAAAGGTTCAATGTGGCGACCATTTGCATCAGAACACTTTCTGAGTCGAGAAATTAATGACTCATTAACGTTTCTTAATGTATCTGATGTTATTTTCTTGCATTTATTGACGATACGATCCCTCATATCAGCCATTTTTCATTTATTTTTAATAGCAGTGTTATTCATAGACATTCCATATATATATTAAAGAAAAGAAAACTAATTATGATAAAATCAAACAAAAATGTTAGAGGGAAATTTTGTAGTACTTCTTCTTTTTTTTTGGACTTCGTCCTGTTATCCCTAATTTCACAGCCTTCTTCAAAGCGTTTTTTGTTCCTGCGACAATGATGTTCAGTTTTTATGCCACCGTTATAGTGGTCTTCTCTCGTTGTTCCTATTTTTCCTGTTTAAGCCATCCTGTCTACATGGTCGCCACGTAGATTTATCCATCTTACCACGTCTTGAACCTCACATTCTTTCCTTATTTCCTGTTTCTTACTGTTTTATTACCTGTACTCTACTGTTCCACACTGTTATTGGACAAAAGTATCGTAAGTAAACGTGAAATAAACCATATAAAATCGAAAGCTTGTTGATTAGTAAACTGCAAGGATTACGGCAACTTTTAATAAAAAGAAAAAAAATATAAGGAAAAGGAAGATTAACATAAATATTTTCATATTTATATAGGAGGAGAAAAAATACTTTATATTATCCAGAAAAAGAATTAGATGTGCAAATAATAAATATAGGTCTCAGAAAAGCAATTATTAAAGTTACAGTATAATGCAGAAGATACATCACTATTTTGTCTAGTAAATTATTTTATTTATTTTACTTTTATTTCTCATTTTACTTGATAAATTAGATCTTTTAATCCTGGCCAACTGCGTGATTATTGTCATACACATAAAACTCGACAAGTTTATTACCAACAAGAGCCAAATTTTTAGATGGTAATGGTAAGATATCATGAAATAATATTATAAATAATGATGTCAAATAAAAACTGTATATTTGATTATTTTTATCGTCAAATTGTTGTTGTACTATAAATCTGTAAAGAAAAGGATGGTAACAAATATATGAAATATCAAAATGATGAAATTTCAAGTAGTGTTTGTTAAGCTATATTAAAACAAACTTATATCATGTTCCGATTATTTATGGGTTCTTTTGAAACAATAATCAATGATCCTGACTGTGGCTCCATAACTTTAAATTATTTCTATAAATTATATCGGTATTTCTAAAAAACAAATTATCATAGTATTTTATTTAATAATCTGTTCTTTTAATGTACAATCTAAGATATAAATATGTACTTATTTGTTTTTTGTGTCTTTTTCCTTTTCAAGATAAATAGAATAAAGCACTTACTCACTATAGGTGAATAGTACTTCTATTTATAAGTAACTTTGATTACAATTGCATGATAATTGATGCGTTAATTTAAGTAAAGAAGAAATTTACTTTTGCTTTTATACTTTTTTATGAATTATACATTGACTTATGATGTAGCGAGTAAAAGTATTTACAAAATTGTTTTCAATTTTCATCCTTTTCGATGATGATTTATAGATAGGCACTACTTAAATCAAAGACAATTGTGTATAAACAATGATATGATTTTTCATAAAATCACAACAGTACGAAATACTTAGAATAATAAAATTTGTAAATGTACGCTTTACATATACACGCTATTACCATTGATTGGTTATACTTTTTTTGTACAAATTTTGTTTAGACAATCGAAAGATTTTTGTCAACAATCTTTCTTATCCAATACACATTTGTGATTGGATGATAAGTGCAATTTTGTCAATAATGATTAATAGATCAGTGCAAATAATTGAGCTAATTAAACGCATAGTTTCGAATTTGTTAAATAAAAACTTTTTTTTATATATTATATATTATGATTCGTATATAGGCAACGGATGTCCTTCGGAATTAAATACCCATTTGTTTAAATCTATTAATTGTCTGGTGTCATCAAATAACAAATATAAATATTTTAAAGTTTCTGCGAACCAAAAACTTTCCGTCATATCTTGTGGTCGTATATTATTAATACTTCGGACATTTCCAATACTTGTGTATCCGTTTTCCACTTTAGTATAATTTTCAAACGCCTATACATAAAGAAATTAATATAATAAATAATAATCAAATAATTGTCAACAAGATCATCTTTCAATAAACACGTTAAATCTTACTTGAAATATTTGCCAGCCCCAATCTTGATAAGTTTTATTTCCTGTGAAATACCACATATAAAAAAGACTTTCTATAAGTTCAGGTCGTAAAAGATTGTGTGCATCATTCGTTTTCACATACATGTCCATTTGATTATCTCCTTCTACTTTCTGCAAATGATAAATAATATAATAAGATAATTAAATATTCACGTTCATGTTTATTGAAATTTTCTAATAAATTAATTTACCTGAATATTAAAATAAGTTATTTCAGGAGCAAGGAAAGTTGGTTGTATCGCATATGTTTGATAACAAGTTTTGACAATGTCATTTGCAAAAGCCATATGATCTTGTGGCAACCCATGATGGACTCCTAAGGCTAATGTACCTCCTAAGTAACATGTTAGATGGTCCTATATACGAAATATTTATAAGTATTTTTTCAATTCTTGATGTCGCTAGAAAGTTAATACGTTTCCAGAATTAAATTACCATCTTTGGTCTTGTATCTTTATGCATACCAACCAATTCCGCTATAAAAAGATACTTATTAATAGCTGTATATTTGACTAGATGTTTCTTAGTTCCAGAAATGCCCGATAAATAGTCATCTCGTAAACTGAAAATAAATAGAAACGATGGTCTGTCAGATACGTTATTATCATCTTTCGCACGTCATGAAAGATCAAGAATAACATGCTTAAAAAAAATACAGACTAGTCTATGGTCTTCCCAGTTTGTATCCATTGTTTCAATAAATATTCGTAATAGCTGTCACCTCTAGCTCCTAAGGTAATTGTCGCGTATTCTCTAAATTGTCCATTGTTCGCATTGATAAAAATTGGAACTAAACCATCATGCTTCTTTAACTGATGTATGTGTTCTGAGACTCTTGCAGCAGCTGCCTACGCAATTATTTATTTATTAGTATATTTTGAAAAATAATATTCACTTATAATTATTTTCTTATTACCTCAAATTTAGGTTGGCCTGAACTACGACTTAGATCACGAAATTCTAATTGAATAGAAGTTACTTCGCTGGTACTGCTATCAGGGCCCCATTTAGGACTGTGTGCTGCTCTAGTTCCTAAATTGACATCAGAATATGGGACACCAGATCTGGTAGAAAAAGCTGGCATCATACGATCTCCTACATCGATCTTAAATCATAAAGACTACTTAACGAAAGAACACGTTGAAAGATTACAAATAATAAGTATCAAATTTACCGCTTTATTTAAAAATATTTTTTCTCCACTAAGATGATATGCAGCTAACAATCCTCCTAATACTCTTATCGTTACTTCAAACAGATTAACGTCGCGATTCATAGTAAAAACTAAATTATTTTCGACCCACGATTTGGCTTCTGCAAATTCTACAAAAGTTAAAGATATTAATTTGATGATATTAAAAAAAATAAAAATGAATATTTATATGATACACATACCATCATCTTAAGGAAATAGGATATGAAGACCGCGAATGGAAGGATCGCGCTCAGGGACGTGTACAATGGCGGGATTTGGTATTTGCAGCAATGAAATTTCGAGTTCCAAATGTCAACAAATAATAATAATAATAATAATAATAATAATTACACATACCATCGTTCAAACCCATCATATATAAAGTGTCTAAGGAATCCACAATAGTAAGTCCTAAACCAAACCATTCATGATATTTTTTGGATATTGGTTTAATATTGTCGTGACCCCAAGCATATTGTTTATATCCCTTCCATGAATGTTTAAATGCTGCAACGACTGCTCTTTGTTTACTATTTTGTGGTCCTGTAGAAAGTAATAAATTAATAATAAATAATTATTACACACACACACACAAGATTATTATTATTATTTAACATGTTAGGTGCTAAATCTCTTTTGTTAATTTTTCTGTTTGGACCATGAAGATACGTTAGCCAAAGAAAAGTATAAGAATGCCAGATGAAAAGTCTAAAGTCAGTCCATAAAGATTAAAGTAGTGTTTAACGCATTAAACATTTATAATATACCTTCAAATTTAAGCGCAATTGGTTTTGGCTGTGGTGGTTCACCAATTTGGTCATCGTCAACTTGATTGATCTCTGGTTGAAATTCTGGCTCTTCGATTACATCGCCACCATGATCACCACCATGACCACCACCAACTGCAGGTTGATTAACATTATCTACAACAATATCCTCTGGCACCTAAAGAAATTAGCATTAGTTTGAAACCAGTTCTTTACAAGGATAAAATAAAACTTTGTTTTATTTACCTTTTCATATTTAACTGTTTCTTGAACAACATCGACGCTATTATAGTCGCTGTTACTCTGTAGAATAGCATTTTTGGTTTCACCGGGCAAAAGATAAAATATCACTAATATAACAGTTATAATAGCAAAGTAAAAAATATTTCTTTGAAACCTTGATAATTGTTTCCATTGCTAAAATGAAAGTATTCATTGAACAATTAAGATTTTAATAGTCATCTGTTGATAATGACAATAATTTGATAATTACAAACTAATCTTCGTATATATTGTACGACATAATGAAGATAATTGTTCAGAAAACTAATTACCCTCCAAAGGCTACGGGAAGTTCCCCGTGTGAAAGCCGCACTATCGTAGATATTTAAACTAATGTAATCTGTCGTACTTAAATCCCGGTAAGAAAACATGTTTTTGCTGAGGTTAAGTCGTTCTGGCATACGTAATTAGTTACGAGCGAGCCAGAAGACATTAAAACAATGTGATTACGTTTAAAACCGTTGGACAAAATGGTCCACATTTATAAAATCTTTAAATATTATCTTTAACACATTTTTTGTCTACAACACCACTGCTAAATCCGGCATTACGACTTCAACATATCAATGAGTTACGGCTTTTAGTTACAAAAAGTTAATATAGATAGCGTTCTTAAAACAGCTGATTCAATTCCTCATTGATTGAATTCGTAACTTGTAATTTTAATTTTGTTTTTATAATTCCTTTATTATATTCTTGTTCTTTCTTTTATTAGTAATTTAACTATTGTGGTAATGGCTCTTTCAAATATATCCGGAATACCAGACAAACATTGGCAACCTCCATTTGTAGCTTTTGAAACAACGTATGATATACAAATATACATAAATAAACCATTTCTTGTGTTATTTTATTTTTTTTAATGATATAATTTTCTTTTTTATTTCAGTATGGGTGAAATCCTTATTGAATTGTATTGGAAACATGCACCTATAACGTGTAGAAATTTTGCAGAATTGACACGTCGTGGGTATTACAATGGTACCAAATTTCATAGAATAATTCGTGATTTTATGATACAAGGTTAGAGATATATTTTCTATAATAATATTCTTTTCATTGATTATTTTATGAGATGTTAAAGATTTATTTGTTTCCACAGGTGGTGATCCAACTGGTACAGGAAAAGGTGGTGTGTCTATATACGGAGATTGTTTTGATGATGAAATTCATGACGATTTAAAACACACCGGTGCTGGTATATTATCTATGGCAAACTCTGGACCAGACACTAATGGATCTCAATTTTTTATTACATTAGCACCTACACAATGGTTAGATGGAAAGCATAGTATATTTGGTAAGATTGAAACTTTCTACGAATGTGTTTATATTTTGATTTTATGAATGATTGTAATCTGTGATTGTAAATGAAATCTTGTGTCTTAAAAACAGGGAGAATTCATTCTGGTATGGCAATAGTTAGAAGAATCGGTCTTGTTGAGACAGATAAGAATGATAGACCTATAGACGATGTAAAAATTGTTAAAGGATCTGTGAGAAACGCGTGATTATAATATTTCTATTAAATGTAATTTATTTTTTGATTACCTAATAAAATTAAATTACAAGACATTTATTTATTAAAGTAAAAAATTTAACATTTTATTACCCTTGTATAATGTATTAAAATATAAAAAAAACAATAAATAGCGAATGCGTTTTTTAAGCAATACGCAAAATATATTTTTACAAATCTATTTTAGTATATATATAAATTAATATTTAATTAAGCAGTGAAATTGATATTTGTTAATAAATATATCGCAGATAGTAGAAGCAAGAGATTAAAGTAAATATAGATCAACTGGAGAAACCAGGATTAGTATGTTCTATAACGCATCGGCGACAATAACGTTTAACTGCACGGTATCCAACCCAAGTTACTCTAGGACATTCTCCGATATTTAACTGTCTTAAACCACGCACGTAATAAGCTAATGCTTCCAGTCCAGCATCAGTGATACGTTCGCAACCACAAAGAGAGAGCTTTTTCAAATTAGGACAGCCGGTGGAAAGAGCTTCGAGCGTTGCATCACCAATATCGCATTTTCCAATGTCGAGAGCTCTAAGTCGTGGACATCCACGTGCTAAAGCAGAAGTGGCGCTATCGCTCAATGCTTCGCAACCACGTGCATTCAAATAACGTAATTTATAACAATGTCTGGCTACTACAAGTAGACCGGCATCGGATACACGGTCACATTTTCCAACAGAAAAATATCTCAATGATGGACCAAGACGTGCAGCCACCTCACGTACACCGAAATCTGTTATTTTAGCGCAATCGGATACAGATAATTGTCGTAAATTTCCACAATAAGATGCAATAGCGACAAAACTAGCATCGGTAATACGTACACACCGTCGGAGATAAAGACACGCCAGTTGTGGCATACGAGAGAGCGTTAATACCAATCCAGAATCTTCAATATTGTGGCAATCGCTTAAATCAAGCGACTGTAATTGCAACGATGTTATCCGGCTACATGCTTTAGTTACACTCACGCATCCAGTTAAATCTAATTCTTTTAAATGCACGCAATTATCTAAAATGGCAGTCACGTTAGCATCCGTGACGCGTCGCGAATGACGTAAAATTAGAGAAGTTAAACTTAAAAATGGCAGTTGTCGAAAGACTCCAGGAAGACCTGTGGCACCTTCTAATATCAACCGGCGAATACAAGAGTGACATCCTCGTTGCGCTAAAGCATTTAACGCTATAGTCGCATTTTGAGGATATTGTATTTCAACTTCCTTCCATAATGACGGATGCCACGCTATTTCCCAAAGACGTCTACAAGTTTGCGCCAAAGCGCAACGATCTCTAGTACTTAGCCAGGAAAATATTTTTAATAACAACTCATCATCAAGTTGATAAAGACCTGTAACATATGCTCTTTTCGTTTGCGATAGTGGTTGTTGTCTAGTAGGTACGGATGTAATAGCAGATGAAGAAGGTACACGGCAACCACTGTTGTCAAGGGTATGGTATCCAAGATCAATCGCATCCGAGGGTGGCCTGTATAGAGACGCTTTCTGTGCTGTATATCCGATTCCTCGTTCAGAACTATTCTTCTCCCCAAAAGATGGAAAGAGGAGTGGACAGGATCCATCCATTCCATGCTCTGATCCAAAATAAAGGCAAATTAGATTTCACTGTAAATATTTTCTAATATTATAAAAATTTAAGTAGAGAATAATATTTACAAAACTTAATTATCAAACACATTTTCTTATCATTAAAATGAGATTTAAAACAAGAAAAAAGTTTAAGATTTTTAATCCGAAAAACAATTTCTGCTTTGTTCTCAAATTTCGCGCGCATATTGATGTACGAATACAAACTGTCAATCAATAAAAATAAACATTTTACGTTACTTTCAATAATAGACATATATATAAACAATTTACTTACAATCACGTTGACAAGCAAAGTGATCAATGATATTCACTAAAATTACTGAGGATTATCGATCTATCCGTCAGTTCCTCCATTTTGATCTTGCGGTCCAGTTGTTGAAACAGTTGGATACATCTCGATCGGATCTTTTCAAATAATTCAAATTTAAACTATTTTCTATATGCTCACGTATCAATCTACGCTTTGTTATTTAATTAGAATAATGTAAAACATTCCTACCTCTAAATATGGGAATAAATTGGATCGAAATTAATGGAAAAGATTTTCCACACGTTTATAGTTTCCGATTATACTTTATGCCGTATTCTTACATCACGATCGATGGGTTGTCAAGATCACTCGAATCATAGATCGAAAGTATGAAGTGAACTTAAATACATTTTCGTAACATCTGATTGGATAATAAATATCAACGTTGATTGGTCAATTCTAAGTTAACTAAAAATAATAAACTTTTGCAAATTACAAAGGAATAGATTCACTTTATTGACCTATTGTACGCATTTAATTATATTATTTTATTTCCTACTTAAAACTTGATTGTTATGATTATTTGTGAAACAAAGATTAAGATAAAAGATAAGTCATCTCTATTACCTTGACTTATACGTAGATAATATCGCAAGATATTGCAAGTATCGTTTCGTAAGTTGCGCATGCGTGGCGCCGATTCTTGAAGGTTATAAATAGAGCACAGTGAGAGTGGACGAGTGAAGTTGTCAGAATCGAGTTAGTCGCACGATGGCGCAGCTTCTTGCTGGATCTTATACACCGGTACTTTTTCTATTATCCATTATTGCGGTTATTCGATTAACGAGAGGTAATACATTGTTAGATACAGTGAATCCTTCGAATAAACCTAACGTGACAGCAATAAACGTGTTAAATGTACGAGATGTATTTAATCAGGAAACACCTTCCTTTATTTCGGAATATTTGATAGAGTTATTCGGGACCGGTCTCGAAAGTAATTTGTCATTACGTTGGTCAAATGATGATAGTGACTGTGAACGGAATGTTAATGTACTCAAGAACGTTTGGATTTCGATGTCGGGCGATCGTGCCATATACACGTTTACGGAACTTCCGGACACCAAAGCAAATATGATCTATTTTTGTCTGAAATACACCGAACGATGGACCAATCTTGGAAGTCATTTTGCGATTAATTTACCTTCGCAATTGCAGTAAGTATTAATACATATATTACATATATATATACATTAACATACACATCACATACACATGCATGTATATATGCGCATGGTATGTGTACATAGAGGTATGCGAAGAACTTTCCTTACGTGGAACAAAGAAAAAGAAAATGAAAAAGAAAGAAAAAAACAGGACAAATCGTTGTTCACTTACGTGTGCAATGTCAGAAAATGCCGGTTACGTGATGGAATAAAATTCTCATTTTTTTTCCTTGTGCAAGACCCACCATTTTTTTTCTCTTTCTCTCTCTCTTTCTCATAAACTGTCCCCATTTATTTGTTTACTATCTTAACAGATTATCGCGCAAAATTTAATTTTATCGTGATAATATAATAGTATCTTTGATCATATATCTTACGTCATATATTTTCTTTGTCCCCATGTGATTCACGTACCATCTGTGATGTATGCTGTGTGTGTGGGTGTGAGTGGATGGGTGGCATAAACATGAAGATTTTTGAGGTAAATTTAGAGTAGCTGAAAAATATATAAAAATATATACGCTTTTATAAGAAGAAAACATTTTTTCTAGTTTCTATGTTAAACTCAAAACTTTTCAAATCAGTCACACGTATGTGTAGAGAGATTAATAAATATTTTCATATAATTTTATTATTTCAAATGTAAATATTGATTATTAAATAATATCTACGAATAAATAATTTAGAAATCTTTACAAATTAGTAAAATCGTCTTGTTATCATTGTATACATTAGCAACAAATTTTTCAAGTGTACCGTAGATTAATCTTCATCAAAACATTTGTTTTCCTAAACATTAAAATATTAATTTATAGAAGACAACTGCACACATTTAACTTTGCATAGGTATATTTTGATTTGAATTTTTGTTTTATTGTTAAAGATAAATCAATCTTTTGAAATAAGAGAGAGAGAGTGTTTATCGATAAATATTATAACAATGAAAGTTATTTTATGTATAAATAAAAACTAAGATTGGATAATAAATGCAAAGGTATATGACATAAATAAATTAAATTAATTTATATATATATATATACTAATATAGTAGAAATTTGTATAATAAAAATGTCGTTATTTCTGTAATATTTCAATTATATTGAATAATGTAATCAAACAATTGTATTGATTATGTTTGTATATATGGAGTATATTATTTATTTTTATTCTTTATTAAAAATTGTAATTAGTATTTTTACTATATAGTTAGGAAACATGCTTCTTATTCGGACACACTACAGATTGAGATGTATAAAAATAGATTTGTATATTGGCCTACATTTAAGTGTTCCGATACTTTTACATTGGGCAAATATTTTAAGAAATAGAAACATTTACGAGACTGCTACTTCATTCAAAACTTCTTCAATGAACTCATCATTTATCTCTAAAACGAAATATATTTATTATTGAATTTTATTAACTATATATAAATATAACAATAAAATTCTTTGTAATATATAATATAGCATTACTCGGCCTTATTATATTTTCTGTATCGAGCTATGGTTTCCTTTTACATACTTCTTGATTGCTTGCTATCAGACTGATGACTAATTATCTGTATCACTGTATCCAATTACTTTCTGTAGTATATTCTCTGCGAATTTGCTAGTGATTATCATTTGAAAATATTTGATCAGTTACATTACATTGATAAATACTTTATGAATGTTATACAAATATATTTTAATTGTAATTAAAATGTTAAATTGAAGTTTATTTGTGAAAAAGTTTGAGTTTCAATAAAAAACTTATTTTATTTTAAATAAATTTGTATTTCACAACCAATGTTTAATTAATTTGTCTCCGTAAAGAAAAATACTGATCTCTTCTTAACTAGGTCATTGTTGTACTTCTGTATCTTACAATGCTGTTTATTAAGAATTGAAGACTTTATTTTATCTTTTGTGTAAATATGGCACATTTGTCCCTCTACTTTAATTCATCTATCGATGTTCAACTTAATACAATTATTTTAATTCGAAAATAAACAGGAAAGCAAAAATGATTAAGAAATATATGTTTGGGTTTGTAATTGTTAGACGATCATTTGTAAACTTCTATAGCAATCAAATATTTTTTTCTCAGAAAATCTTTTCGTACACGCCGTGCCGACTCGCATATATCTAACATTGGTGAAAATGATTATGTACCATCAACACAAGATCATTCTAAGATTTTCATCGAAGGGCTGAGAATAGAGATAGCCGACAAGGACCCTAGCTACACCGAAGAAGGTATTCCAGAGATTTTGGCTGGTGGAAAAGCAGTAATACGATTATTTGGAACTGGAATTAAAGAAGGTACTTTAATCACATTTACGGATATGCCACAAGAGAGGGATTCTATTTGTGACAAAATAAAGAGCAATGAGTTTCAAGTAAGAGAAAATATTATTATTTACATATCAGCATTTTTAATTTCAAAGCCTATTTTATAGAATTAATTGTATAATTTGAATGCATGAAAACAAAAGAAATATATAAAAAGCTCTACGCATGTATTCGTATAAATGTAAAATTTTTGAGCGGACAGTAAAAATAATCAATTGTTTATTTCATTTCTCATAGGTGAAAAATGTACAGAAAAATACAGCAACCATTGATGTAGTTCTACCACTTGGATCTCCATTTTTTATTTGCACTAAACCACCTGTATATGAAGATGCTCCAAATGATTATGTGCCTTTTCGACATCAAGGCATAGCATCATGGATTACAGTGAGTGTCCTAGTTTTATTTTGTTTAAGTCTGCAACTATTTTGATATTACTAAGATATATGTAATATTAACTATTTACAGTCAATATATTTCAGATTCGTACATATGAGAAAATGTTACCTCTTTGGCTTACTATTATGATCATTCTCCTGTGTCTCAGCTTTTCTGCTTTATTCTCTGGCCTTAACTTGGGTTTGATGGCAATGGATAGAACTGAACTAAAAATACTTTGCAACACTGGTACAGAAAAAGTATGTTGCATAGATATAAATTTATTTATTTTACAGAATTTTTAATTTTTTATTGATAAAAAAATAATGTTATCTTATATATATATATATATATTATTTCTTTTTAGGAAAAACAATATGCAAGGACAATACAACCAGTGAGAAATCATGGAAACTACTTGCTCTGTTCAATTTTATTTTCAAATGTCCTCGTTAATTCATTGTTTACTATTCTGTTAGATGATTTAACGTCTGGACTAGTAGCAGTAATTTGTTCGACGCTTGCTATTGTTATCTTTGGTGAAATTTCGCCCCAAGTATGTAGTTCTTAATATTTAACACTTAGCCGACCACTCGGGAAGATCTCCCATATTGACCTTAGCAACGCTATATAGTTATATAGTTTCTAGAAACTATATAGTCTATATAGTTTCTTCGGAGTTGTTTGCTTGATCTCGAATTGTTATATATATATATATATATTTTTTTTTCTTTATAAAGCACAGTATATAATAAAATCCATCAATTTAATGGTTTAATAGTTATAAATTTAAAAAATAAAGTGTAGGGTATAAAAAAATACTGTTAAAAATGTGGAGAAATAAACGTGAAAATAAGTCATCTTTAATGTTCATAATTTTCAAACTCTATTATCCATACTTTTTGAACAACTACAAAAAATAATTGTTATATACTTTTAATTTCATGTTTTGTATAAACAATATGTGAAATCGTTAAATACAATTATTACTCCAAGATATAATTGACACTTAAATAATTTTTAAACTACTTTGATTTCAAATACCGCATATCAGTACTAGTCACTTGCGAAAAATGCGTGATGGACAGCGTAGTTTTGGTTGCTCGAGCGTGGTGGAAACCGTACAGTTCGCTGCGGCGCGCGTGGTCGGCTAAGTGTTAATATAGCTATTATAATATCATATTTACAAAGGAAATATTGAATGTTCTTCTTTACAGGCTATTTGTAGCAGGCATGGCCTATGCGTTGGCGCTAAAACAATTTATATTACAAAATTGACTATGTTAATAACATTTCCATTAAGTTATCCGATTAGTAAAATTTTGGATGTTTTTCTGGGCGAAGAAATTGGCAATGTTTATAACCGGGAAAGATTGAAAGAACTTGTTAAGGTGAGTATTTATTTATTTATTTCTTTATGATATCTTTGATCAGTAACAAAGTTTCAATATAAATAACAGGTTACAACGGGATATAACGATCTAGAAAAAGATGAAGTTAACATCATAGCTGGAGCATTAGAATTACGGAAAAAGACTGTCGCAGATGTCATGACAAGAATCGAAGATGTCTACATGCTAAATTATAATGCAGTTTTAGATTTTGAAACTGTATCTGAAATAATGAAATCAGGTATATAATATTATTTTTATAATTTTCTATTTTAAATCTAATCATTTAATATCTTATCGCATTTATAATAGTGTACAACGATTCAAATGATATGCATTGTATCTTACAAATACGATACTATTTTTTATCACTATTTTTTATCGTATTATTTTAACATATTCCACAAATTAAAATGGAATATAAAATTGATAAGATATAATATTTTATCGAGATATGGATTTATTGAGAATCAATTTAATATTCATTATGTAACTTATCTGTCAAACATTTTTATGAATTAAGCAAGTGATCTTAGTATGTAATTAAGTAATTTATTAATTTTATTCTTATTTGCAGGTTATTCACGAATACCAGTATATGAGGGAACTAGAACTAATATTGTTACGATGTTGTATATTAAAGATCTTGCATTCGTTGATCCCGATGATAACATGCCACTTAAAACGCTCTGTCAGTTCTATCAAAATCCATGCAACTTCGTTTTTGAAGATGTTACATTAGATATAATGTTTAAACAATTTAAAGAAGGTATACATACTTTATAAAAATAATTCTATTTAAATAATTTTGTTTATGAAATTTAATAATAAAAATTTTTTATTCATTTTCATAGGACATAAAGGTCACATGGCATTTGTTCAAACAGTTAATAATAAGGGTGAAGGAGATCCTTTCTATGAAGTGATAGGTTTGGTTACATTAGAAGATGTTATAGAGGAATTAATTCAAGCAGAAATTATAGATGAGACAGATGTATTTAGTAAGTTAAATATAATTAAAACAATTACATTTATATATTACATTTATTAATATAACATTTATACATATTTTGTTTACAGCTGACAATAGAAGTAAACGTAAAAGACAAGCTCGGCCAAAAATGCAGGACTTTACCGTGTTCGCAGAGAAGAAAGAAAATCAGCGTATTCATATATCACCTCAATTAACTCTGGCTATGTTCCAATATTTATCCACAAGTAGGAAGAAGTGTTACCTTGAGATTAGCATAGACATTATTATAAAGCATTTAGCATATATCTGAGCATAACATATGATTCACAGCTGTAGATGCTTTTAAGCCTGATACAATATCTGAAGTTATTCTACGTCGTTTACTTAAACAAGATATCATTTATCACATCAAAGTAAAGACCCGTGAAAAAGCACGAAATGATCCTACTACGATTATTTATCAGCAAGGAAAAGCGGTTGACTATTTTGTATTGATATTAGAAGGTCGAGTAGAAGTTACAGTCGGCAAGGAAAATTTGATGTTCGAAAGTGGCCCGTTTACGTACTTCGGATCTCAAGCGCTTACTACGAATATAGGAATAGGTAAAACGTAAATGTATATTCGTTCACTTAATTATGTATGTCTACGTTAATGTTATTTACATTATATTTATTATTTTCTAGCTGAATCTCCCACTACTGGAAATCCTCAAAATCTTGGAAGTATTCAATCGATTAATTTAGATTCTATGTTACGTTACACCTTTGTACCAGATTATACTGTTCGAGCGGTAACAGAAGTATTTTATGTCAAAGTTAGAAGATCTTTATATCTTGCTGCTAAGCGTGCTACTCTTTTAGAAAGAAGCCAAAAAGATCCTTTACCTACTCATGAGCAATTTGATGATGAAGTAGAGAAAGTATGTAGGATATAGATGTTTCCAAGATAATTCATATTCATCAATTAGTATCATTATTAGGGAGAGTATACAAGGTAATATTTTCATTTTAGTTGTTACATTCCTTGGATGAGGATGATCGTAGCGTACCAGAATCACCAGTTTTACCAAAGGACAAAGAAAACGAAACGAGCAAGGAAAAAGATGTTAAAAATCAATCACCAATTCGTAGTTCAACGGCTCCGACATCTCCTCTTCCGGTTAGCGCAAGTCCAGTCACAAATTCTAAATTCGTTTCATCACACAGTGATCATAATGGAAAATTAAAAAATTCACCTATGAAAGTATGTTCAAATTTTAGTTAGCATCATTTTTTATTTTTAGTTTTCTCGTTTTTCGTTCTCTTGTATAGGAAACTTTGACGTATTAATTTATTTTTTTTTTCAGGCACAAAATGCAGTCGCAACAGCAGGAGTAGGTAAACTGAGTTTAGATTCTGACGTGCATATAAGTCAGTCAGAAGCAATCCGACTTTTGTCCGGGAAGAAATCATTGGACGACGAGGAAAGAACAACTTTACTAGTTAAACAAGATCGTTCTTAACGCTTACAGAATGGCCGACTATATGCGATAATGTCGGCAGTTGGAATAGTACTAAATATACCAAGTAACGAAGGGCAGAACATACGCCTATGACATATAAAAATGTTTTGGCATTAGGTACTTAACAAATTATTTAAATATCTAATGTAAACGATACTAATCTAATTGTGAGATTCTTATATGCATTTTATATAATCACGATTGGTTTAGAAGCTGTACCCAATTCTTCGAAAACAACAGCAACAGAAAAGAAATGAAAAGAAATAAGAAATATCTATTTTGCTCAGGGGAAGTTGCCAAAAACGTTCATATATACACATATATATGTGTATAATATATATATATATATATATATATATATATATATATATATATATATATATACTTATTCATTGAACATTATTTATCGAATAGCTCGTGTCATGAACTATCATACGTGCATCACATATAATAACCAGTTTAATAGCATTTATCGCATAGTGGACAAATATTTCGAATTAGTCTCACACGTTTCATCGTGTATTCTTTTTCATCAAGCAATTAAGTACTTATAAAAAAGTGTTTAGTAAAGGCTGAATATGTATATAAATAGAAGTGACAACTCATTGACCCATTCAGCAAATAAGTGCTCGTAGGTTACTTTATATTTTAATTAGAAAGAATAGTAAAGAAAGTTCTCTAAATATAAATAGCGCGATTGAATTCTGTGTTACGAATACCTCATTTATATACTTTATATTAGCATTTAGATACAATATTGAATACTTTTGAGCGAAGAACATAGTCGTTTATATTTTTTGTATTTTCTTTTTTTTTCTTTTTTTCATAGAATCTAATTAAGTTTATCTACGAGCTCTAGGGGTTCAATTTAAGATTGTTTTTATTTTATAAAAGATTTTTTAATCTATTTATTTATATTATTTATCTAGTAAACACAAAGATATATATAATATATACACACATATACATGATATATATATATATATCATCTATAGGTTTTATGAAAAAAATAATTCAATACTAAAAGAAAAGCTCCTTTTAAAATTTTCTAATAAAAGAAGTTTTTCTGCAAGCACTTCCCTTTACTTAATGCAAACATAGTAAGAGAAAATGTATTTTTTTTTAACAAGTACATGTAAATTTTTTTTGTCCCCTTTTGCAAGTGTTGACAATGATTATCAATATAAAAAGCAATATAATCGTGGGTACAGTTTTTTTTGCTGATCTAGTGAAAAAAAACAGTGAATTAATGTTAATTGAAATAATATTATTATTATTATTATTATTATTATTATTGAAAATTTATTTGTGGATAAGTTTAAATAACATTGTTATCAAAGAAAAAGAAAACAAAAACCGTTGTACGATCAAAAAGGTGAATATTAAAGGGGGAGAAGAAAGAACAGTACAAAGTAATAAATTGGTAGGTATATATGATTGATGAAATTATTGAGTACATTTCTTGGTACAACGGTCTTTTAAAATTATCTTTTTTCTTTTTAATAAAATTATATATCCTTATTAAATATTTTGTACGTTGAGTGATAGATGCCCTAAGAAGAAATAATTAACGATAAAAAGGATATATTTGATAAATAATTAATGTAATCGTATTTTTATTCCGTGCCTTAAAAATATCTGGTGTTAAATATAAAACCCGTTGTTTAAACAGCTTTACTAGACCATACGTTGCCCTAAAGGAATATTTTTAGTAATCATTCGATAAATAATATATCTTTTGCTTTATTTTATATTTCACTTTTTTTTCTTTTTTTTTTTTTAATCCTCAAACATTTACTTGTACTTTCGCACAATATATATATATATATATATATATATATATATATATATATATCAAATGTAATTAAACATTTAGAAAAAAATTATAAACATTGTGTTGTATTTTACGTGTATACAAACAAAAAAAAAGAAAAAACGTATTTAAAATATTTACGAAATATTACGATTAAAAAATAAATATGGTAGCGAGTTCTTTGCAAGATTTCATTGATCAATGAAGTTATTGTACGCTTGAGATATTTTGACGTATTACAAATTAATTGAGGAAATGGAATAGTATGAATATAATCCTATTTAAATAAATCTTTATATACACATACACACACAACGTACAATTATAATAGAAATAATATTTAACTAAAAAAAATATATTTCTTCACTTCTATAATGTATATTTCAATATAGAGAGAAAATATCTAGGACTCGGATTAAATTAACTCCGAATTAAATAACGAGGGCAATTTTTGAACATATCTCTCAATTATTAAAATAAAAACAAAAATTCTATATTTGATTTTTCAAATTTATTTTGTTTTTGCTATTTGTTTTAAATTTTTTGAAATAATATTATCATGTAGTAACTGCCATATCTTTAATATATTATAGTTCTTATTGTTACAAATGTTTAATGATTTTCTTTTCTTCGTTTCAAATGAAATAAAAATAATTGATATCGCGGGTTGTGGGTATATATATATATATTATCTATTTTTGATTATAATTGTCACACTGAATATAAACTAAAGTACTTATTTATTATAGTCCTATGTAGGCGAAGAGAAGAAAGGAGGATTTAAATAATTATTCATGTTGTCAATTTATGAAATATTGAACGAATGTTTGCAACATAATTTAAATCATATTATTTTATTATTTATACTTATTATTATTTGTTTTTTTTCTTCGTTTTTAATAAATATAGTTGTACTTATTATGCGAAATAGGGAGAGAAATATTTTTTAAATTTACTTATATTTTATTCAAATTCTGAAATATATTTTCAGAATATATATATATATATATGTCAAAGATCACAATCAAATTCTTAATTTATTATCAATATGATAAATTAATATCAACTTGTGAATGGTTTTATACATAGATTTTTAAATGTATCTTATAGATATATTAATGTAATAAAAATAGTTTTATTCATTTAAAATGAAATACTATAAAAACAACGACGGTAACAATTACTTTATTACGATCTTTAAACTGAAATATCATTTTGGCTTGTCACACAATAGTTATTTTTAAATTAATTCTGTTTTTAAAATTACAAAATATTTTCTGTAATCGTGTACGCTATGTTTAATATTGTAAAAATACAAAAGTCGAGAAATGTGTGCATATTGACAAAAAATAATATCACGTGTATAACTCTTTGAAGCACGATAAAAATACATATATAGTATTACATTACTGTTTAAGTCCTTCAGTTGCATCTTTAGAAAAATTGTTTCAATAAATGTCAAGCGGGTAGACAAGGTATTAATTTCACATTTCACTTTAATAAAGTGACATTTTTCAACAAGAAATCTAAAAAACACGATTGCGCTGCTTAGGATTCAAATGATTAAAATTCTTGCATATAATAATAATGATGATAAAAATGTATTCTTCTTGTTGGAATTTATAAATAGGATAACTCGGTATGTCTGAGAAGGTGGGAGGGGGATGGAATATGCATAAGGTGCTATTTTAGCAGTAAATATATATTATATTACCGTTAATATATGAATAGGACTGTACATATAAATTTTCTTAGAGCTTCAAAGAGTTTCAGTGCACACCCAACATGACTAGAAATATAATTATAAACCCACAATTGTCAAATGTTTTAGCAATCGCATTATTTTTTCCAATTGTGCGCTTACTAAAACATACTTTAAATAAATCATATATAGTCATATAAAAAGTGTGTTTACGATGAGATGTTAAACCTATTAAGATTTTATATATTTTTACGAGATTATATCATGATCTTTTACTCAGTTTTCTGTACTATCTATTGTATGTTCATTGTATATATATTGTTTATATATATGTATATGTAATATATATATATGTGTGTCCGTTATTTTTAAAATACATTTTATGTAGCACTTTATTACAATGTAATGAGCTTTAGTTAAGCGTAATCATGTCGCAAAAGTATTACATACTATTTACATAAAAATAAGAAGCCGGATTTGACTCTCTCTTTTTCTCTCTCTCTCTTTCTCTCTCTCTCTCTTTCTCTCTCTCTCTCTCTCTTTTTCTCTCTCTCTCTCTCTCTCTCTTTCTCTCTTTTATATATGTACGTATGTATGTATGTATGTATGTATGTATGTATGTATGTATGTATGTATGTATGTATGTATGTATGTATGTATGTATGTATGTATGTATGTATGTATGTATGTATGTATAAAAGCTACAATGACAAACAATGCGATCTGTACAAATCAGTATAGGCAAAAATAGATTTGTGATCTTCCATAGTTGATACGATAATCATTAAAATAATATAGTATTCGAAATGTAATGACAGATAGTACTTATTATGCATGTTTTTTTTGACAAATATCGTATTGTTGCAATTCAGTAGAAATATAACTCTTAAAGTTTAAATTTAAAGCGAAAGAAAAAAATAAGCAAAAGAATGAAACAATTTATTATTCGGTCTGTAATATAAAAATAAAAAATAACAATTTCTATTCTACCATCTAATTGATTATTATTCAACAATGTATATGAGTAAAGAGTGATCATTGAAAGTTCGCGCGAACTGTTTAGATTTGTTGTATTCAAATTTACGTGGTATTTTTTAAGTAAAATTTCTTTTTATTTAAATAACGATAATCGATTATATAGATTATTGTTATTATTATTATTGTTTAAAAGGAGTCCAATGACATTTGATATTGCTAACTTCAAGGTACAACGGTGACTTGCGCGGGATATTTTATGAGAGAGAGAGAGAGAGAGAGAGAGAGAGAGAGAGAGAGCTTTTATTCAAAGTATAAGCTCTACCTACGAACGATGGTTGCTCGAAGTTGACCAGTCAGTAAAAAGCGTTCGTTCGAGACACTTCTAACGTTCATTCAATCTTTCGGTTATCGTGTTATTTATATTTTCATATTATCGATATTAATGATTTCATTAAAATCAAATAAATAAAATGTAAAGTTCAGTAATCATCCGTTCAACAAAGTACGATCGGCATTTGAATTTTTAAATGTTGGCGCGAAATTTCAAATGTTCGTAATATCTGAAAGTGTCGCATTATCAAATTTGAAAAAAATATTAATATTTAGATGATAGTGATGATGCGATGTCAAAAAAATATATTTTATTTGAAAGATAAATGTTTTTTTTATAAATGATAACTATCTTAACATAAATTTGTTAAATTAGGTACATTACCGAGTCTTAAAGATCATAAGGTACAATTTATTATACCCATTCATATAAATTTAAATGATAAATGTAGAACTTCTAAAAGAATAATGATTATAGTTGAAAGACAAGATTTCTCAAGTTCAACGCGATATCTATTTTCGTTTATTAAAGGAGGAACGAAGACGAAACGTGTACGTACATACATAAATCGTGAAAGCAACATCAGAATATGTTGAATTGCAATAAAGTCATTTATTAACTCGCAGATCAAAATACGCCACAAATGAACAATCATTGGTATTTTTATAAAACTTAATTACGTTAACAAATCTTCTTATCAAACTAAGAATACTATTTTTTATATCTTAGTATTGAAAAATCAATGTTACATTTATTTAACGTCCTCAGAAAAAATGTTCTTATACAAAACGTAGTAAGGAAATTATAATAAAATATTTTTTTTCTTAAAACTGCATAGTATATTTATTTCAAAACAGGAAAGGTCGGTCAATGATTTTAATAATTTTATTATAAAATTATTAAATTTATAAAATTAACGATAGTTCAAAGCTCGTTTGTAATGTCTTTCTAAAAATCTAATTTATTTAACAAAAAGTGTTAAATTTTGTTATATTAACATAATTCATCTTAAGGAGTAGAGAAATAGTTGAAATAAAACTATAAATAAAAAGGAAAACTAGAAAGAGAGACCCTTTCTAATATCCAAAAGTAGATATCTCTTGCCCTCGTATGAGGGTCAATTTTTCAAAGCCCGCTTTGGTAGAAAAAAAGAAAATGGCGGGTGGAACATGTGACTCGTTTATTAAGTGATTAATTACTTCGCGTGCTGCACAAATATATGAAGGAGCAGCCTAGATATGTCTATGTGTGTGTAACAAACACATGTACACACATCTTAAACTTTTATCAATTACATAAGTCGATACTTTTTCAGTCTATTCACATTAAAAGATAAGGGAGGACTTATGATCAATGTACGTTCATTGAATGATCCATAAAGACTTGTGGTAAAAATAAATTGAAAAAGTAAATTATAACAAGAAGAAAAATTATTCTCTTTTAAAAGAATTATTTCTTTCTCTCTCTCTCTTTAGTTTCCTAAAATTACGTAGAATTAATTAACTACAATTATGTACCTAGCTGATATTAAATGTTTAGATAAGATCTGTATAAACATTATGCTAATAAACTAAAGTATATATTTGCAGTATTAATGTGAAAACATATATACAGAGATAGAGAAAATCGTAATCACTTATCACACAATAATGATATAAGCAAATATCATAGGCGTCGATAAATTATTGTTAATTTGTATTAAGTATAATTGTTCCTACTTTTCTTTAATGGACGTTTAATTATTACTCGATAGAGTCATTTTATTTTCCTCGACATTTAACGAAACATTCAATTGTTTTTTCCACTCAAATACATTAAGACTTACGTGTCTAGTCGTTTTTATTAATAATATTGAGTTATTTTTACTGGTCAAAGTTTCATTTTTAGATTTCTTTTACATTTTACAATCAAAGCGCCAAAATTGGGAAAAATTGCTATATTTCATACCATTTACAGGAAAAAAGTTAAAATTTGTTGACTAATGTAATTATTATTTCAATTAAATTTCCTTACACTTGAGATTATTAAATAACAACTTATATATATACATATATATATACTTTGAAATTCAACAAAGGAAATGTCTTTATTAAATTTAATTAAAAGCGGAGGCGTTTTATTAATTCTAAGCCTTAGAGTCAACCACCTTGTATTTCCATTCTCCGTACTTCAATAAAATAGCGATCATATTTGTATAGAGATTAGGGACTAAACAATATGAAAATCTTTTCTCGCGTAACCCCAATTTCGCCGGAGCTTATTTCTTTTCTTTTACTTGTTTTTTTATTTGCTTATTTTAATTTGAAAGGCTTAAAACTTAATAAGGCTTATTAATTATAATATTTCTTAGGTATATGCATGAAAGTATGAGGAACGTAAGATTAGTATATTTATCAAAGACTATGCGAATAATAGGTGAAGAAGATCTTAAATTTGATGATGTGTGTGGTTAAAGAAAACCAAAAATCAACGATGAGCGAAACATGCGAATTTTCAAACCAGTAATAAATCTTTGGAGCAACGTTTACCGATTTAAATGTCTAGTTAGTCGTTTGCGGTAAGATAAACAGGGATAGGTATAAATGTGTAGGCGCGTGGGTGTGCGTAAAATACAAAGATAAACATGAAGAAGAAAACGACAATTTGTCGAAGAAGAATGACGCTTCGATTCCGTGGAAAATTGTTTCTATCGGATATTAAGAAAAGCTTTTATGAGATCGCGCCCCCGGTCCCCTTTGCAGATTTATTACTGAACGGTCATCTTTTTCTTATTATTGCCAAACTTTTGTCCTTGCTCAAAAAGAGGGAAAATAGGCTTTTATATCGGAATACGAATTTCTTGTTATGTTAAATTATTAAAAGAACGTATAACTTGATATATATATTTCCCCATAGATTCGTTCGTGCAAATAATTTGTTTATACAATGATAGTGTTAACAGCTAATAATATAGTATAGCTTTTTATATTTTACTATGGCAACGATATTGTTGTTAAATGTTTTTCTTTTTATTATTGTGTAAAAAGTTTAAATCGATTACAAAAGTTGATGGAACAGTTATTCCAAAACTTCGATCATCAACTTTTATTTTACCATATGTAAATCGATAATTAGACGATATTAATTGTGTATTGAGTATATATTTGATGCATTTGAATAATTTCTGTAAACAAATACAAAGAAATTAATATATACAATACAAATGCAGAAATAACTCATTTGTTTAAAGTTATTTTGGGAAAAAAGCGACTTTTATATTATTCTGTATAAAGTAAAAATTGTGTTTACGTATATTTTTTCAATTTAATATAACAAGAAATTCGTCTTTCTAATACAAATATCTATTTGCATATTTATTATATAAAGTGAAAATTGAAATTTAAATTTTGTTTGCCGAGATACTATGCCGATAGATAAAATAAATGTTAGCAAAATATAAGCTCGCATAAGTACTGTTTGAAGAAAAAGGGAGGAAAAAAGAGAGAGAGAAAGAGAGTACGTCGTAAAGTCTGAGAAAAGTAAAGACAAACATAGATCTTTTCGCGTGTTAGTATCTAATAATAACTTAATTAGCTTAGTTAGAACGAAAGCGTAGTAAATTGGAAGGACGTGTGGTATACCTTCTTCAGATAAACCGTGACCCTGATGGTAGACATCTTGTTTCTCTTTCTCTCCCTCTTTCTTTCTCTCTCACTCTATCGTAGATATTTAATTCGAAGGTCGTTCTTTCATCTCATGGATTTAAGAGTAATTACTTTTAAAAATAGCTCGAAGGCCAATAAAAAATATGTAAAAAATAAAAGAAGAAGAAAAAAAAACCCTTTCATCGAGAACCCTTCTTCTTCTTCTTCTATTCTTGCTCGAAAGCTTGAATATTTGATAAGCTTCGAAGAACAAACGCGAATCGATTAACTTGATAGATTGTTAATTAATGACAAGTAAATATATATGTATCTTGATAAATATCATTTCTCCCAATATATTCTTCGATTTACTCTTACTATTTTCTTACTCCAGAATAGATGGAAAAATTTGTCTGGGTGCTATGAGGGTGTATCGTTCTATAAAAAAGATGGCAGATGTAGTAAAAGTCAAGATTTGACGAGTGAGAAGGAAAAAAAAAGAAAAAAAAACAATGACAAACATAAATTCATCCTACCGATGGGGGAAAAACGAATACGGCAGCAGATATCATTTTTCTTATTATAGTCAGTTCGGAGAAAGGGATGAAGCAGCTGCTGTAGAGGTACGATACAGGATTGAACTATAGCATTGAACAATGTATATATTAGCAAAAATGTTTGCTAACATTTATTCGACCTACGTAAATAAAAAAACTGCATGTAAGCTTCGAGGACCGATTGCTCTTTATATTCTCTTTATTTATTCTCCTTATTAAGAGTTTATAAGATGCATCCATAGTGTGTATGTGTTTATGTGTGCATGGGTATGAACGATACAGGAACGTTCCTAATTGTATGGCTTTTATATTAGATTCGCTCAGATATAAGGTAACCGGTCAAAGATAGTTTTTTTCTTTTATCGAACAAGCTTATTGTTAAATCGAATACTCTACGGTGTAAATCAAACGTTCTCGAAATATACCATATGTGAAAGTGGAGAAGAATGATAACGCTAAGAAAGATAATGTCGAAAAGAGAATAAAGAAATAACAGTCCAGTACATTGCAAAACATAAGCAACTTCATATTATGATTTAAGACCCTAAATCTTAGATAATATTGTTTACATGCAAAAAGAATGAAAGAAAAGATAAGAAAAATTATAATTTTTTCTTTCCTTTTTTCAGGTGACAATTCTGCTCATTACGTTCATCTCAGCAATCATCGTCAATGCCGGGATGGCCGTTTGTGTGCTCAGGTATAAGGAGATTAGAACGCCCACGAACTTGTGCTTGGTGAACTTGGCTGCAGCGGATCTATTGTTTGCTCTTGGTATCCCAGTGGTTGCTTACACCAGATTAACGCAATCTTGGAAACTTGGTGACGTGGTTTGCGCGTTATTACCATATTCCGAGGTAATTCACCTTCGTTTTTTTGTCTCTATCTCTTATTATCATTTTTCACAAATCTCTCTCTCCATAGTGACGCTATAAGAAGCGGCAGAGTCAATGCTCTTATAAAACGTACAACTTTGTTTTACTTGTTTTTTTTTTAGAATCATTAAAAATAATAGCTCGGTATAAACGTTTTATTTTTTGTTTAAAAAACTACTCTCTCTTTTTTAATAATTTAATTATCTATAAATGTAAAAATATCGGTTTTATTAAACAAACAAGTTTTGTTTAATAAAAACAAACGATCTTTATACTTTTTAACGATCTGAATACAAAATATTTAATGTGTTACAGTAATATTTAATGATAATAATAACATACAATATCACATTTAAATAAGTTGAAATTATACTATACGTGGAAGTATATTTTTAGTTGGCAGACAAGGGGTATATTGTTACGACACGATACACCTCTTACCCTTACGGATCAAGGTCGCACCTGTTCGAGAAGGGTGACTATAAATACTCTTTCACGGCCGCTAATGTTTGTATAGCGAAAGCAATGTTTCCTGTTTAGAAAGCTAACTTCATTAAGCGATATTTAACAACACTAAACTAATACTGATAATATTGACTATTTAATTAAACCTAATGAATAATTTAGCTTTATTTTTTCGTATTTCAGTACGTATGTGGCTTTGTACTTTTATGGACACTTACGGTTATATCGATAGATAGACACAAGTGTTTGGCAGTTGCACCGTATAGAAGTATTCTGACTAATCGAAGAGTGCTTTTCATTTGTTTAACAACGTGGATCGTCGCTTTTTTGGTCTTTCTTCCTGTTGCAATTTGGTTTAAACCACGGGTAGATATTGCGTCTGATCGGATTACATGTAATCGCGTTATAGTTCCATTATTCTATTCATATGAAAAATTATTGTATTTACATTTAACTGTTACAGGCAGTCTCGGGTGGTGTTACAATATGTACTCTTGTATTTCCACAGAAATCAGTGGTGAAGATATCACTTATTTTTACCATAGTAACACTCACGTTTACTTGTCTCTTACCAATGAGCTTGTTGGTCTATCACTATCAACAAATATTGAAAAAAATCCTTAATACCCGAGATAGATGGGCTGTACCCTGTGTTGCCCAGGTTGGCATGAATTTTAACAGTGTCAATTTTTAGTCACTTTGATTAATTATTTAATGAATTTAATATCTTTAAGGATTTAACTGCCGATAAAGGAAACAGAAGAGACTCGGAATTATCGGTGGTAGGATCATTAATACCTTGGGTTGGAAGAAAATCATCAACAACGTCGGTTGTAGAACGTACCGGTAGGACTGGCAGTCTGTCGCAACACGAAGAAATACGTCTTCACAAGCATATACGTGTTATGCGAATTTTACTATTAAACGTAGTCGCCGTTTTAGTTATGTGGTTGCCGATAACGATCATCGCTTTGTTGCTTTTCATTGATGCACAGAGGCCACCAGAACAAGCTGACTTTTTTATGAGATCTCATCATTTCATATGGGCACTTATTACTGCTCAGTTGAATACTGTGGTCAATCCTATTCTTTATGGTGTTTTCTCAGAGAACTTTAGAGTATGTGTTAACAAAATTCTACGACGTTCTAATAAAAATGACGAACAAGAAGATCGTAGTGCTAATGGTTCAAAGAAAAGTGTCAAATCATTGGATACCGTTCAAAATCGATTCGGTGGTCCAAAAATACACAATAGTTTTAGAAATTCATTGAAACAACCAAAAAGTTCCAGTTGCAGCATGGGAAGTATTATAGAAATGCCATGTTCAGAAAAAATTTAAGCAATTTTTTTGTATTGAAAATTAATTAAAATATTTAATAAGTTTATTTGTGTTCTTATGAATAAGTGATAACTGTGTTGTTAATTATATAAATAATTTTATAAACTTTTTACAAAAAATGTTGTAACAATGATATAACATATTTTATGTTATGACAATATTACTTATATTTGCGAATTAAATTCAGATATTTCTTTTCGTATCTTCTCTTTGATTTCTGATAACTTCTTCATAGTTAAGTTTTTTGACATTATCAAATTTCTTATAAGATTTATTTTAGAATTTATAAAATTTGTCTTATCTTTCTTCATCTGCTTTTCTTTTAGATTCTTTTTCTTTTCCGGATCTTTTAAAAAATCCTTTATGAGAAACCATGGTTGCTCTTTGTTTATCATTGTTATTAAATCCATTCCGATATATAAAGAATTAAATAGTTTTGTTATTTCTAAAGGTAAATCAATCGATGTTTCATTATTCGCTATTTTTTTGATAGAGAAAATTGTTTCACAATTGGATACTAAAAAACATATGATATAAACATTGTTTGGTAAATTTTGTGGAAAATCAACATTAAGGAACAATTGTTTTGCTATTCTAGACACTGTCATTTTAGGAATCATTTGTACTTTCATCTTGCAAGCATAAAGATTTATCCTGTTAATTTTATTTTTTTCAATAGCATATACTTTATTGCAAGATTCTAATTCTTTCGATTTTTCATAAATTTGTTCAACGAATAAGTTCGTATCTTTTAACATGTCTTTGTGAAGATCTATAAAATCATCTTTGGAAGTTTCCTCATTTAGAAAATCTTCTATTACATCTGTGGATAATTCATGGAGTTCTTTTTTATTAGTAAGACCTAAGAATTTATCTTTTGTATAATATTGCACGCAGACAAAATTTTTATCTTCAACTTTGACTTTCCTATATATCTCTGTAGAAAATGTCATTGTCATATAATACAATTTGGATTCGTTAGAGTAAATAATCCATATTTTGTCCTTATGCTGATAATAAATTCCTGCGCAAAGGCTTTTCACATCTACTCCTAAATAAAGTTTTTTATAACGTAACATATTTCTTTTTGGATACACGAGGACAATGGCATCCGTATTTGTAATAAGTATCAATCCATGAATCTTATCATCATTTTGTATAGGTACAATATTTGTTATTTTATTATCGCAGTTATAAATTATACGAATAACTTCTTTGGTTAACGTAAACAACTTTTTACCATTACCTATTAAACATAAATTATCTACGGTGCTATTTCCATCCAGTAATATGTTTCTAAGGTCATCTTCTGAATTTTTTGCATTCAAAGAAAAGGTACATAATTCTTCTAGCTCTTTCGAAGTTGGTGGTAGACGAAGTAACAATTTGCTCGATTTGTCCTGTTTATTTTCTAAATACAAGCAATCATCCATAGACTTGAGTATTTCAAAAAACATGGAACCGATACTTATAGCACTTTTGCTTAATACGCTGAATCTTCCTTCTCTTGACAGTTTATACACGCCACGTGGTGAACATGTAAAGAAAACTCTATTGGAGAAACATTGTATATTTTTTATCTGTCCTGGTGCAATCAAAACTGGCAACGAAGATGTAGATGTTTCTAGGTTATATGAAAACATGACAAATTTGTCATTATTCCAACAGAAACATTCATCGTTACCATAAAAATTACACAGTACAAAATGTTCAGGGAAAAATTCATTGTCCTTTGTTACAATATTCATATTATATGATTAATATTAAACATAAAATTAATTCAAGGATTGTTTGGCATAATCCTTTAAAATTTATCGTTTCTGATTTTTCAATTAAATATAAATGTTTTATTTAACAACAATCGAAGTACATTAAAAATCTCGTTTCTATTATGATAATCAAGTAAATGCAAAAATCACGAATTTTAAATTCAACTAATGTATAATTAAACTATTATAACATGTTTTACACAAGTTCAAACTTTAAATTATTTTTTATTAAATGAGTCTATCATAGCAGTGCTGTCAGATCCAGTGATCCCAGAGACTTTAGTTCGTTTGATGGACACAGGGGCGCAAAATTATCGTACGCGGCAGAAAATTATCGTACGCCCCGGGAAAATTTGAAATCCGACAAATCTCGGACAGAATTTTGAAAAAGTCGAAAAAAGTGGCCAAGTTCCAACTTTTTCAAGTGGATGACCTTTTTTTTTTTTTTTACTCATCAAGTTCCAAACCCTATCATGAAAACGATGAAACGATCGTTCGACGGGAGATCGTGGTGGTGGTGGTAGTGATGGTGGGAGTGATGGTGGGAGTGGTAGGGGGAGTGAGGGTTGGGGGTGGGGGTGCACCTTCGGAAAATTTGTTGACTAAAAAAAAAAAAAAAGGTCATTAAGTTTTCGAACTTCCAAATAGATCGTACGCCACGATTTTGGATCGTACAGGACCTCAAATTATCGTACGCGTACGATAATTATCGTACGAATGGTCGAAAGAAGTCGAGTGTAACCGAAGTTGGCGGGGACGCCGGAGTGGCACACTATGAAAGCGACTCGTGTCGTCCGAACACATGGACACGAGTTGCTTTCATAGTGTGCCACTTCGTGGCCAACCGCCAACTTCGGTTACACTCGGCTTTCCTCGACATCCCAAACACACGGACATGGAAAACTTTCATTGTGTGCAATCCCAGTGGCACAGGGAGAGGGTAAGATTTACCCACGATCTGACAGCACTGTATCATAGGCCTATAAACAACTCAACGCTACGTTAGATCGGTGTACTGATTTGCAACTGATGTCACGTGACATTATAACGATATCTACATTATCGATAATTTGCAGTATGTATCATCATTCTGTCATTGCTACAGCAGTCTACAGAGTGGAAGTACTATAATAATAAGCAACAAAAAAAATTAAAAAACGAAAAGTCTAACAAGGTTATAAGATCAAAATGGTTAATAAAAAGGTTAAATTTTTCTATCAATATTTTAATAGTATATTTATTTAATTAAATTTATATTGCGTTATATATATATATATATATATATATATATATATATATATATATATATATATATATATTACTATTTAAAAAATAAAATTAATAAACAATATGTGTATAACAGAAACAAAAATTATTGTATTAGGAATTACTGGTATTTGTAATCAATGTGGGAGTATCGTCAAAAGATTCTCAATCAAATCCTGTTTTTTTGGATAAAACAAAGAAGATTGTACAACATTTGATGGAAAAAAAGGTAGGCAAATGTAATCATTAAATGTTATTTTAATATTGTCATTATAATTTATAATTGAAATAAAAATAATTCTATATATATTTACAGATATTTTATCGGCCAAAAGATGAAATTGGCTTGTTATTATATGGTTCGACTACCACATTAAACGAAAACAATTTCAACAATGTAGAAGAAATTCAAAATGACTCACAATGCGTTATACAAATGCCGAATTGGGACTTGATTCAGTTTGTTTCCAATTTACAACTTACAGATTGTGTATCAAATTGGATAGAAGCTCTTTATGCTGCTATTGATTTAATTAAGCGTGAATCTGTGTAAGTATAATTACATACATCCATAAAATAGAATATGTATATACAGAACGTATCAAAATAAGTGCACTCTTTCAGGGGTGGTTTCAATATGCTATCATTCAAAAATAAGATTATATCAGGTACATGATTGTATGAATTATTTATTTTTATTTTAATATATCAAAATCATCCCTTGAAATTATGTTCACGTATTTTGAAACACTTTTATATATATTTATAATATTACTTATTTTTATTTTCTTTTGCAGAGATGATTGTAACAAGTTGATAGTTTTGTTTTCTGATTTTAAGGAAGTACCTGATGACATTCCATTTGATGAAAAAGAAATAATATCAAAATTAAAAGATCAAAAAATTAAACTAATAGCTATGTATAGTATTTGCATTTATTTATCATCATACATTTTTCGTACCTTAACACTACATATTATTTCTTATATTATTTTAGTGGCTTAGAATTATTGCATAATATAACTAAAGATACCATTACGTCGAGTGAAAAGCTTATTATTGATATTTGCAAACAAGTATTATATTTTATTATAAATATATATAGAGAGATGTAAAATAGAATTATAACACTTACTTGTACATTTTTATTATGCAGACTAATGGGATATATAGAACGATTAATGAAGCATTCAATGATACAAGATTTATTAAAAAGGCGCAGTCTAGACTTATAGGATGGTCATGCGACTTAGAATTACTTGATATTAAAATACCAATTAAATCATACGTCAAGGTAATTTAAACGATAATAATAATTGTGAACTAGAAAATTGATTATTACCAATTTCATGTTTACCTAACACAAAGACAGTTATTAAAATTCCATAATAACTTTTTTCGATGCGTTAATAAATTGATTTTAGGTAACAAAGGAAGCAAGATTTCCATTGTGGGAATTGGTAACTGATAAAACATCAGAAAGTAAGACGATAGAGCCAAATGAACCTGTACAAGCAGAACGTGTTAGAGAACACCATGGTAGACATAGGGATATTCATAATGCGGAAAATACAATACGTGGTTATAATTATGGTGGTCGTTTTATACCATTTTCAAGTAAATAATTTTATCTATTTATTATATGTGCATTAGAAATTTGGCTTGTTATATATATTTTATAATGAAAATATTTATTTTATATAACAGAGGAAGATGAAGAGACTATGATGTATAAAAGTGGGCCTAAGAGTTATAAATTTATATGTTTTACAAAGAAAAAACGCGTCGGTATGCAATATTGGAGCAGCAGTACCAGTAATCGTATAGTCATACCTGCTAATAAGGTATTATTACATGAAAGGAGACATTATCATCAAATTAAAATATAAAATATTTATTAATTTTTTATTCCAATGAATAATATTGCAAGAATAAGTTTGTTTAATGATGTAAAACATTTTATTCACTCCAGAGCGCAACACCAAAATTTTATAGTTTAATGGAAGCTATGAATAAAAACGATTTTGTTGCTATTGTCAGAAAAGTATATCGGATGAACTCAAATCCAAATATAGTGGCACTTTTTCCACGCATGAATATTCCAAATGAGCCCTGGGTAAAAATATTATTTTATTTATTCTACTTTGTAATTTTATTCTTTGTATATTAATTTATTATACTTAACTTCACTCTAGTGTTTTGTAGAGATCATCCTACCATATGCAGAAAATACAAGAGTAATAGAATCCAAACCTTTAACATCTTTTGTCAAAAAGTTATCGAAAGAACAAAACGACATTGTGGATAATTTGTTGGATGCTTTTATGTCGAATGATATAAGGTAGATCATATTTGTGGAATACATTTTGTTAATTATTGTTAACAATTTTTTTTAATTTTTTTTAATTTACCTACTTAGATTATTTTTACTTCTTCTTCTTCTTCTTCTTCTCTCTTCCAAGTAGGCACAATGCCTGTTCTTCATCACGATGCGCTTCATATAGTCAAACTGTCGCTCCAGCGCTTTCGAAGTCTTCCAACGCTCTATCTCCTTGATGGTGACTTATCTCGGGATATTTTTACCACTCGGTCATCAGTCATGCGAGTGATGTGGTCATTCCACTCAACTTTTCTACTTAATACCCAGTCGTTGATGTTCTCGATCTGGCATGCTTTCCTAAGGCCTTCGCTTCTTACTCTGTCCCATAGTGATTTCCCAGCTATTCTGCGAACTATCTTCATTTCAGTTGCTTCCATAATTTGGCGTATTTTAGATGTTTCAGGTCTTGTTTCTGCAGCATATGTTAGTATAGGCCTTATAGCGGTTTTGTATATACGCGCTTTTGCATCTATTCTTAGGTGCTTGTTTCGGAATATGGTGTCGTTTAATAATGAGGCTTTTCTTGCTGCCTTAATGGCTTGTCCTCTTACTTCTGATTCTATGTCACCGAAGCTCGAAATTTTTATGCCTAGGTAGTTGAATTCCATCACTTGTTGTATTAATTTGTCATCGACAACCAATTTACATCTTAGGGGTGTTTTAGATGTAGTCATGCACTTAATCTTGGATGTTGATATAGACATCCCGAGTGTCTTGGCAATTATGTTGAACGTATACAGGAGCCTTTGCAGGTCATCCTCATTTTCCGCTATCAGGACTGCATCATCGGCGTAACACGAGATTTTTATCTCACGGTTCCCCATTTGATATCCTCTTTGTTCGCGCACCTTCTTTATGATTTCATCCATTATAATATTAAAAAGTAGGGGGCTCAGTGAGTCACCCTATCGAATACCTCTTTCCACCATTATGGGTTCTGTGAGTTCGTCGTTTATCTTTGCCTGTATTCGATTATTCCGATAGATGTTTTCGATAATTTTGATTATGTTACTCGGTATTTGTCTGTCATACAGAAGGTGCACTATATCCTCCAACCGTATTCGGTCGAACGCCTTTTCTATATCTATAAAACAGAAAAATGCTGGCTTATTGTATTCTATGGACTTTTCTGTTATTTGTCTGATTACAAACGCTGAATCTGTGCATGATCGTCCAGTTCGGAAACCTTGTTGCTCATCAGCTAATGTGATTCGCTCGTTTATCAGGTTCGTTATGACTTTGGTTACTAATTTCAGGGTGGAGGACAGTAGATTTATTCCCCTGTAATTCGCGGGCACCTTCTTGTTGCCTTTCTTAAAGAGAAGGATCGTTGTACTTGTCCGTCACTCGTCGGGAATTTTTTGTTGTTCAAAAAAAAATTATTTTTACTTAATAGTTATATATTATTTTTATTTTTACTTAAATAGTTTTAAATAATTAATAGTGATTCTTCCACGAAAAAGAAAGAAAAACCATTTATGCCTGGATGCGTTCCGAGCCCAATGAGACAACATAAATTTAATATGCTGTCATATCGCGCATTAAATCCAGAAAAACCATTGCCATCTATTGATATTGAATTAAAAAAATTGTTGGAACCTTCCAAAAAAATAAAAGAAAGATTGATAGATCCTATCGAAAAAATCAAGAAATTGTTCGACTTGCCTGATCATACTACAGAGAAAATACAAACGTAAAATTATATATACTATTAAAGTCTTATTAATTTATGTTTAAATATATATCATACTTTCTATATTTTTTTAGATTTAAAGATCCTGATAATACACAATCACAACTACAGCCATCGGATACGTCAAAAAATAATAATTCTGCTGTAGACAATGAAAGTTTTGAAGAAATGATTGCACCTTCAGATGTATTAGATGTAGATATGGATCCATTGATAAATAGTATTTGAGAAGTATAATTTTTACTAATTGTACGCGCTTATGCGTGTGCGTGTAAGTGAATGAGAGTGAGTGTGTGTACGTTCAAAACGAAAAAATTAAAAAATAATATAAGATTTTTAAATGATAATAAAACGACCATTAGGTTATTGAAAACTGTTTAAATATTAATCAGATTGCTGATAATGAATAAAATATTTACAAAAGAACTTATGATTTGAAGAAGCCTGTTAAATAATTAAAAAACAATAATTTGTTAATAAAGATTTATTTTTTTAATAAACTTAGTAGCAAAAGTATTTACTGGCAAAAATATTATTATTAAAAGTGAAAAAGTCAATTAATGTTATGATTTTTCTATGTAATACTTGTTTCTTTTCATTTTTATTATTAATGTAATTCGGCATAAATGTTAATTTAAATTTTTATTAAAAAAATTTGATTTTTTTCATAGGTTGCTAGTTGGACAGCGCTAGTCGTTGTTTTCCAATTACTAACACAGAGGGTCTCTGCGTTACATTGTGAAACACTGCCAAACATTGCCAAACATCGTTAAATGGAACGTAGTTGTCTCCAAATAACACTAGAGTGCAGTTTTATCGCTCTTAATATTTATTATGGAGGGTAGAAGTAAGGAATAACATCTCTGTATATGAAAAGTGTCCGTCGAAATCGAACCAATTGAGGTGGCGCCACATTAGCATCATGGTAAATTTTAAAGGAAGCGCCAAATATTATGAGAGTAGGATTGAGAAATACACAATTACAATACATTTACAATCGCTACATTCATACCATACCAAGTACGATAATTATCGTACGAATGGGATCACTGTTAATACAGTATCGCTTTTTGGTGTAATTGGAAAGCAATGAGTATACATTTCAATTTATTACGAATTCTATCTTATCGACCGATATTTAAACGTAAGAGTTTCAAATATTATGTATTTTATAAAACGTACGTAGGCGGCGTTTGCGGCAATTGCAGTAGAGTAAAATATGGGGGTATCTGTTATCTCTCTCTTATTCTCTTTCTGATTACGTAAATATTTTTTGTGAAACATAGCAGCGGAACGTCGGAACTTGACGGAAGGAGAGAAACGTGGAACGTGTATTAGAACATGTATCCGGTTTATTCCGTCTACTCCGTTTCCCAACGCTTTAATCTCGTCTATGTCAAAACTGTTATTAGCCTCGAATATATGAATGAACGCTGTGTTTACATGTAATCAAGATATTTAAACAATAAATTCACAAATAATGTTTGCGAATGTGTCATTTTTAATCATAACAGCCGGTATTTCGATTTTTAAACGGTAACAACGTATACCCATACATACAGTTAACAGTTTGAGAAATAGATCCTCTTTGAAGTATAAAGCGCAATGGCTACAGTTGAAGGGATTACAGTAGAGGATCTCAAAACGGAGATTGAAAGACTCTCAAGAGAATTAGATTTAGCATCAACTGAAAAGATACAATCTGCCCAATATGGTCTTGCATTACTTGAAGAAAAATCGGCTCTACAACAAAAGTGCAATGATCTCGAGGCCCTCTATGAAAACACGAAACATGAGTTAGAAATCGCACAAGAGGTTAATACACTTTGATTATGTATCACAATTTTCATTTTTAACTTATTTTATAATAATACTAATAAGTCTATACATTAATCGTTCCTACGATTATGTTTCAAATGTTATTTTTTTTAGTTAACATTTAATTTTAGTTTATATTTATATTAATTATTCTCATTTTCTTTTACTTCATGTAAAAAGATAAATGTACATTTTAAAATCTATCTTTATGTATAAATTGTATATTTGTAGGCCTTAACAAAAGTTCAAACAACTACTATATTGACTACAAAAAGTGGTATTGAACAAGAGGAGAGTCTTTTAAGTGAAAGTGCAGCTAGAGAAACATCTTTACAATTACAAATATTAGAACTTGAAAATGAAACTAAGCAGGTATTTGAAATGAAAATTCTTTTTATAGCAATGATTCGTTATTGTTTTGTTTATCTTATTTAATTAAAACAGGACTTTTTATGTACTCGGTCTATGACATTAAAATATTAATGATTCAGCATTCAATATTTTGGAAATGTAATTTTGTCAACAGTTACGTCATGAATTAGAACGAGTACAAGCTGAGCGCGATCACGCGCTTCAAGAAAGGGAAGAAATAGGTAAAGATCATTTACAAGCGGAAACGGAAAGAAAAACATTAAGAACGGAATTGCGCGAATGCAGATTTCGTGAAGCTAGATTACTTCAAGATTGTACAGAATTAGAAGATGAAAATATCTCGTTACAAAAACAAGTGTCTGGCCTGCGTTCCAGTCAAGTTGAATTTGAAGGTGCCAAACATGAGATTAGAAGATTAACCGAGGAAGTCGAAGTTTTTCATAGTCAAGTAGAAGAATTAATTACTTTAAGAAAGATTGCGGAGAAACAAATGGAAGAGGCATTAGAATCCTTACAAGCCGAACGTGAAGCTAAATATATGCTTAAAAAAGAATTAGATCAACGAATCAATAGCGAATCCATTTATAATCTCAGTAATCTTGCTCTTTCTATTAGAGGAATTACCGAAGATCAAACTATATGTAGTGATGGCGAAGATGATCCTCCCGCGTTACGCAGAATCGAAGCAGATTTGAAAACTCAAGAACCGGGAACTTCGGCAACCGATAAACAAGTCGATTTGTTCTCTGAAATTCATTTGAATGAATTAAAAAAATTAGAAAAACAATTGGAGCTTGCAGAATCTGAAAAAGTTCATCTAACCCAGAATTTACGGGAATCTCAATATGCCGTTGAAAAGAGCCAAGCAGAGTTAATGACGTTTATTGCACGTATTATGCAATTGACGGCACATGTGCAATCATTGCAACATCTTCATTCCAAATTACCTAGCAAAGAAAATGAAGAAGTTACAATGGAAAAATTAAATCAGGTAAATTTTTGTATAATATGTAATATTTAATGACAATGTAATAATATTATGAATATTTCAGGCTATTATGCAATATCATCAATGGAGTACGATGTCTGCCCGCGAAGTAGATCAACTGCAAAAAGATTTAAGCGAACTAGAGAATGGTTTGACGGTATCCGATGCGACGCAACAATTAAGAACAGAGTTAACAAATCTGAGAAATAAGGTATACATTCTCATAGATTATCTTCTGTCTTTTTCTAATAAAAGTTGTTGGTATTTTTAATGGAAGAAATTTATTTATATGGTTGAAGGCAATTTGCTGATATATAATGGTTTAATGTATTTTCTTCTTAAACGAAAAGCTATATTTTTGTAAAAGGCAAGAATATTAAGTGTCGCTCTAATGATGCTATCATTGAAAAAAAATAATTAAAACCTTGAATAGAAAATTATATGGCATTTCAGATCCCAGAATCAGAGAAGATGCTTCGAGAAAAGGTTGGAAAGTGTGCTCGTCTTGACGTATTTACCAATTATTTAATAACAACTTGTCTTTGGCTCCTCTAATTATCCATACATTTTGCTTTTCAGTGTTCTAACAGCCTATCGTGTATTGCTTCTTCAAATTTAATGAATCTTAACTCTATATGATACCAAAATTACTAGCTACAATTTTATACACTTTTATGATCTATGGATTCATTTTTAAAATTTGTATTTATACTGGAAATATTATTTTCATACGTGATTCCATGTATCACCATTTGTGTATATTATACAAATATAGCGTTCAAAGAAAGAAAAAAAGAAAAAAAAAACAAACCGTACGGATCTTAATGGCTATGCACCGTGGCTTTGAAAAGAATGTGCTTAAAAATGAAATATCGAACGAATTATATCTTTCTTATTATGTATTTTCTATACGGCTAACGCGCGGCATGAGTCAGACTCATAAAGCCTGTTTTGCACGATTGCTCAAATACGAACTCCATATACTTTAACGTGCATTTTATCGGAAAATATTATGTTCTAGGCTGCTGATTACATGATTGTTACAAATGTGATCCTAGAACTGACTTTCCAAATTGACTTGAATTCATCCTTTCTTTACATATTCAGCAAATTTGCAATGCATAATAATTATTAAGGATTGTTATAGATATTAAATCATAATTTACTTATATATCATTTTTTTCTTTCAGCTTTTAGATACTGAACAAAGAAGCATGCAGCTCGAATCCGATGTTGGTATTCTCTCTAAACTTGCTATAGAAGCTGGTGGTTTTCTTGATTCGGCGCAAAATGATTTGCAAAATATTTCGGATGAATTGGTGCAGCTTTATCATCACGTTTGCGCCGTTAATGGTGAAATGCCTTCACGCGTTGTCCTCGATCATGAAAAAATTGTTCCTGAAAAAGAAGAGGAAGAAGGAAATGGTAAAATTGAATGGTGTAGAACTTTGTTCAAAACGGATATTAAAATTAAGGATCTAGAGAGTCTTAGCAAAGCGAAAGAAATCGCCAAACATATAGAAACTGCTATGGATCAAATAAAACATTTGAGAAGCGCGGTAGAACATACAATAGAATTATCTAAGATAAAGGGAGTCCAATCGAACATTTGTAATGTTTGTGAAGGTAAGTTTAATTATCTAAAAATATAAAAACTAGTATACCTGTTAATATATTATATTAATAATAAATTTAATTTATTATTTATTTTTCTAGCATCTGTAAATGAAAATAAGGCTGAAGTGGCAGATTTGCAAGAACAAGTTATCAAATTAAAGGCGATGTTATCTGCCAAACGTGAACAAATAGCAACACTAAGAACAGTACTGAAGTCGAATAAAAATACGGCAGAAGTGGCATTAACTAATTTAAAGAGTAAATATGAAAATGAGAAAAGTATCGTTAACGAAACTATGCTGAAACTACGAAACGAACTTAGAATGTTAAAAGAAAATGCGGCTACATTTTCAAGTAAGTTATTATTTAATAAAATATGTGTTATATTTATATGAATTAGTTTGCCTGAATATTGTGATCAGTTTGACGTATTAGATGCTAGACAAAATCTTTAAAAAAAAAGGGAATTATATAATATATACTAGATATATAGAATATATAATAGATATTATTTGATTATTTTAATTTTAAAAGTCAGAATATTTTTCGAGCAAATTTAGTAATATAACATTTTCTTCATTCTTTCTTACTAACATGCGCATGCCTATTAATGCATTAATTATAAATATGTTAAACATCAGAATTAATGTATACATTCTTATTTATATTAAGTTGCGCAACGATAGACTTTGCAACTGCTTTACTTGCATGCCGTCAGATTTGCACTTTTACTAGATAGAAGGGGTGAATCGTTATAATTTTAATTACAAAGCATGTTACTGAAAAAATGTGTGCTTCATTCATTTTCATTTATTTTTTTGTTAAATATATTAATCAAATTTTGTTTCAAGTACAGGGTATTTCGTTGACTTTTGATTTAAAAAATAATACATTCACATACTTGTTAAATTTATTATTACGTTTTATTTATTTTTTTTTTATATTAATAATGTTATATAACTAATTATTATTTGTTTGGTTAAACATTATTATTACATGTTACATCTTTACTTGTTTTCTTTTCATATATACTTCTTCCTCGCCTTTCTAATCTTGTACTCACCTCTATCTCGTGTTAAATCCTGCTAACAATAATTCTCAGGTTTACGTGCAATGTTTGCTGCACGTTGCGAAGAATATGTCACTCAAGTGGACGAATTGCAACGTCAGCTGACCATAGCAGAAGACGATAGGAAGACCTTGAATCAGCTTTTACGTTTGGCGGTGCAACAAAAGCTTGGTCTTACCATGAAGCTGGAGGAATTAGAAGTGGATAGAGAACTACGAAATACCAGAAGACATGCTACTGGTGCTAATGGACGAGGTAGAGCGCGATTATTGCAACAGACAAACCGTCCGCATTTAAGCAGAGATTTCTTTTAGAAAATGATGAAGATGTGGAGCAAGATATTTTGAGAAAATTACGAACATTCTGAACAACTTTGAAAATTTTGACTAGTTTTATTTACAAGTTTTTCTTAAAATAGTAAAAAAACAAAGCGAATTAAAACTTTTTGCAGTAAAGTTTTTAGTGAGTAAATAATTTACATCAAATTATAACTCATTAATATCTCTACTTATCAAAGATATATTCGTATAGTACGTATTAATTATATCATATTATTTCTTATTACTTTCTTAAAAACATTCTTGTTCCATGTCACGCGTAAGTATTTTTACATAGACGACCGTGGGCAGGAATTAATTATTAATGAAACTGGTGACGCCGTCCTCATTATGAGAATGAGTTTTAAATGCATTCAGACATGGAATGATAGAGACTTATTAAACATTTTTATGATGCTCTTTTCGTCTATCAATTTATCAGACTTTTGCCGTACATTATCTATATTTTTATTAATGAAATCTATACGAGGAACAGATGAAACATTCAATCATAATAAGGTGAGAATTTTAAATGACTAGTCCACAAGATGCGTGGAGGCTTATAGATTTTATCTCTTATGCTTGAAATATTTTTTAAAGAAACTTATTTGTCAATTTAAACGTTATTTTATTTATATCATTGATTATATCTACCTAAAGTTAATTTTTATTTAAAAAAAAATGGAATTATGCCTTGATAATGAGTTCTGTCACCTGTGGGTCGTCAAAGTCATAGTTTTTGCATCCTTTGTGGACACGTAAATCGTATCGATCACATAAGTGAATGTATAAACTATACTTTATACTACACATGATTGCATCGCTTTCTACTTCATTAATAAACTTGCATTATGCAACATATATAATATTTCAGACGCAAAAATGATAGCATTGCATATCACAGAAAAACGGTGTTAACAAACACGCCATACAGTAGCGTCCATAATCAAAGTAGAACACAAAGTGATAGAGATATGTATATACGAAGAAGAAGAAGAAAAAAACAGGAATAATGCTTAGGGATAAGCAAAAGTAATGTGAATTTAGAAAAATCTATTTACACATTTACTTTGCCTAATTGTTATCAATTTTTTCTTTTTTTTATCTAATAATTTAATTATTGTATTGTGGCATTTTTATTTTATTTTTTTGTTGTTTAAATATTGATAATCAATTATTGCACATTATTTAAAATCAATTTTTTAATCACAAATATTAATACGCCATCCAGTTATATGTATAACAGTGTTTTTATGCATGAACAATGTGTATATCAATATATACATTGTTAAATAATATAAACATATTTTACACATACTCTCCCTCTCTTTTTTTAGAAATTTTTATATTATATTACATTATATTATTTATAAATAGCTGCAGGTTTTATGAATATAAATTCTTGTCGAAGCATGTGTTATGATTGTTAAACTTACAAAAAAAAAGTAACTGTATTGTTTATCTATCTATTATTATGTCCTATAAAATGAGAGAGGAAAGAAAGAGAGAGAGAGAGAGAGAGAGAGAGAGTATAGAAAAAAGAAGATAATGTATATGTATACTGCATGCATATACAACACTTTAAGAAAATAGAATTTTTGAAAATTTATTTATTACGCTATTCTGTTTTTGTTTTATTGTACACTTGTTTATTCTATGCATTGTTTCTGATGCATCTACGATTTAGCAACAGTATTGGATGTTTTTTCAATGCAGGATGTTCAATTACAATTATATATATATACACACATCATAGAATATTTACAGACTTTATAAAATACAATAATATTTACAATCGTTTTTTGTTTACATAATGTAGTATTTAAAAAGAAAAAAATACATAAATTAGAATAAGAGTGAATAATCATTGAATTATATGTGGAGTACGTGTATCTATTTTTCCATGTAATGGAACATTCTGCAAAGGTGTGCATGTGCGAAATTAGTAAATACAAGATTTTATGTAAAGTTTGTTATTATAGCTATTGCTATTAACTAATAATCGTCATTTTAATTATTATCACTGCAGCTATTATTAGTATTATTACTACTGCTATTTTATTATTGTTATTGTTATTAATACTATTATTGGTACTGGCAACTATTGCTATAATCGCTATTATGTTTTTATTTTTGTCGTTACGACTATTATAGCATTGTTTTAACGTTTTTCAAGTATTCGAGAAAATATTAACGCTATTTTAAGTAAATATTTCTATTCAAATTGTACATTATTAATCAGTACTATAACTTTATGATCATACTTTTAAACAATTTTAAATGCGTATCTAAACATATGCTAATAATTTATTTTCCAGTTATTTTATTAAATTTTCTTTTTTTTTTGCATATAAATATTAGGTGGACCGGAAAATAATGTCGTTTCTACATATGTCAAATTTTGTATATTTTTATCAAAAACCGATTGATTTTTATCAATTTGATATTAACAATTTGCATACTAGATGAAGAAAGGTTGTTCATAACAAAGTTGATTATGTTATTGATTAAAAATATAAATTTGTTAGAAATTTATTCGTGTGAATGTAAGGTTAGAAAGCGACGTTACTTTCCGGTCCACCTAATATTAATCTCTGTATTTAATATATTCGTCAATCAGTGTGTCGACATTATTGTTATTTTACATTTTATTTACATTTTACTCTTTTATATTAATGAATAAAATGTACAAATCGATCATTTATTTATTTATTGCTTTGATTTTTTCTTTTATTTCTAATTTTTTTAATTTTATTAAAATAATCTTTTTTATTTTCAGTAACGTGTATAAAACGAATATTTTGCTTTTATCTTTTCCTAGTACATGAGTGAAAAAAATAGGCAGATTTGTTTGATCTAACAATTTTTCTTAAATATATCCAATACAGTTTGCTTAGAAAATATATTGAATGGTAGAAAAATGTATAAAAAATATTACGGTAAATTGCAAAATTGTTTAACATTTTTGTTGTTTTTTTTTTATATGTAGTGCAATAATAGATGCAAGTTAAATTCATTTATATCCACAAACCGAGCCAACCTGACACCACCGTCCCCTTTCTTCCTTTCGCGCTATCGTCAGGAACAAAAACCAGAGAGATATTTTTTTTTCTTATTAAAAATTATATACCTAATCGTTCAGTATCAACATACTCTGATGATAATAATACACACTACGTGTATATTATACTGGTCCTCGATTTCTTCTTATGCCGTCCGTGTAGCTTGATACGGCTGGACCTATTTTGAAATAATAATAAATAATCAGATTTATAATCACGACAATGATCATGCGTGCCTACAAAATATTAAAATTATTCAGTTTGTTGTAATGGTATATAATTTGTATGCAATTAATGATAAGAACTTTATATTAATATGACTTTTAATAATATAAATAAAATAAACCCTCTTGCGGTTTCTTATCTAAAGTAAAGAAATGCGAAGAATATGTCAAGATTTTGCGTTCTGAATATCCTAACGATGATTACACGAACGCGTGCGCTTTAGATGATACTTTAAATATATTTAATTATTGAAATTGCAGCTATATGTTTATCTAATATTACTAATATTCTATGTATAAATAGTTATTCTATTAAATTTACAGTTTAAGAAATGATAATGATTATAATTATACAATTTTATTATGTCTTATGTTATCTTCATCGGCATTTATCATCAAGCGACCTTTCAGTTAGAAAATATGCCAATTTTGTGTATAAAATAATAAATGAATAAACATACTTATACAACTACACACATACACTTACACATCATGCAATAACACTCACACACACATAGCTTTTGTGCCTCACGCACCTAAGCATGTATCGATGTTAAAATCTAGTTGAAATAGCATTATTATGTGCTTAACTTTTGTATATATAAATTGATTGAGGAACGAGGGACCTAAGACAATATGTAGTGCACATAATTTCCATTCAAGCGATATCATAATTTTGAATGGAAAAAGTAATTGTCAAAAATTGAGAAACTCTTACAAACTCATAATCTAAAAAAACTCTTATTGCGTCCCATAAAATGGTAAATTTCCTGACGATGGTGCGTAACAATTAAATTGAAATTTGTAATGTTAGATATATAAGGGAAAAAAACACACGTATGTTGAATAAATTAGCGTAATAATATTAATTTTTAAGGATATTGAAACAATTTATACGGTTTCGATTATTTGCCACTAATAACATAAAAAAAAATAAACAAGAACAAAAATAGTATTTAGTATTTCCAATGATACATGTATCCATATAAAATTTAATTATATATTATATTAGCACAATAACTGATAATAATGATAAATATTCTTTATAAATGTTTTTTTATAAAAGAAATTCTTTATAAATATTTATCATTATTGTTAATTATTGAATTAAATTAATGACCTAAACTATGACTGTACCAAATCTTTGTTCTCTTTTCTATCTTTTATCTGTGTTTGATATACAATTTTCTATATTAAAAAGAAAAAAAAGAAAGAGCTTTATTCTTGAAAAAATGCCATTAAAATTCTAAAAGATAAATGCTTTCGTTTTGATTGACTTGATGATTGCAGTTAGTCAGCGTTCATTAATATATTATGAAAAACCAAAAAAGGGCAAATAGGTATGAATTTAAATTAATGATCGCGTTCCTTTTTCAAATATAATTAAATCGATTAATGTTTTAACTTAGAAGAATAGAAGATCTCTTTTTTCTAATTAATTACTGAATAATGTAGATGTAAATGAATCTTAAACAACATTTGTGGAAGGAACGTAGATTTTTATGTTTATTTATTAGTGTATGAGTAAAAACCACGTAAAGTGATATTGAGTCAAAAGAAATTGTTGTTGCTGTTGATGTTAAATTAAACCCGTTTACAGAAGAAAAAACCAAAAAATATATACATATATGTTTTGTTATAAATTATATATATTTTTTCATACTTCTTATTTTTTCTAATACTTTTTCAATTAAGTCAGCCTTTTTTGCTTGCCTGTTATGTGGAATCGAGTGTTTATACAACCAATCGCTTAAAATAACATTGGATACTTCACCTAACTTGTTATTTTTTGCTAAAGTTTCAACATCAATGTTTTTACCCTGAAAATAAAAACTTCGATTAAATTATATTATAAACACTTAAGTCCATTAAATAGAATTTCTAAAATATACTCACAAATTTGGTAGTACACATCGCGTTAAATAATTTTTGTTTTAATGTTGTTTTAGCGAATGTATTATCTTTCATTTGAGATTGCTCGAATGGAAAATATTTTTATTATAAATTATTTTTTTCTTAATTAAAAATATTGGATTAATTATAATTGATAAAGATTATAATAATTAAAGTAATTACTTTATAAAGCATATTTTGATCCAACAATAAGTTTATTTCCTTAAAAAATGAGGAAGTATTTTCATTAACTACTTGCACTTTGTTCTCATCATTTAGAGTCTTTGTTTTCTTCATAGGAGCACTCAAAGAAGGTTGACTTATTTGTTTATTTTTATTAAAATTCATGGATTGTTCAGATCTTTCCAAATAATTTAGATAATTTTCTCTGTCATTTAATTTCTTAACACTTAACGGAGTCGTGGTTCTGCTAGATCTGTCTAGATTAATAATATAAAATAGCAACATTAATATTAGATGAATATTAGATATGACAGTAAGAGGTTTTAATACAAAATATTTCAATTAACTGAAATTTATAGGAATACCATATTCGTATCTAATCGTAGGCCCTAATTGTTGGTTACAATTTTTATCAATCATATCCACATTTTCATTTGAAATATTCACTTTACTTGTATCCAACTAAATAATCACAAAAACATGTTAAATTATTTAAGTAATATAGTAAGTATAAAGTTGACTTGTTTAATTCTAAGTACCTCGTCTGATAATTTCAATGGATGATTTATTTCTTTGTTACTATTGTATATATACAACTGTTTGTCACATACTTTGTTCAATGTATTACATAGATCATGAATAAATTGTGAAATGATATTATTTCCATCTTTGCAAGGGATATATTGAAAAGGTCCTTTTACCACGCATATACTGGGATATATAAAATTATCGCCTCTAGATGCATGGAATTTTACTTCGTAATATATTATACCTTCTTCTGTTTCGGGTAAATAATAGCCATTCTAAAAATACAAATATTATTTAAATATGATATTCATAATATTATAAATAGTAATTTACTTTTATAAAAGTAAATAATAATAACGATACACAGAAATCATATAAATACCATATCTATCCAATATTTACGTAGCTCATTATAATTTGCAAAAGGACAATTAGAAGGAATTTTTTTAGATACGGATACCAGTCTCACTGTTTTCATACTAATTAAAAATAGTATTAATTATATTTACAAAAATATATATATATATATATATTAATGATATAAATAAATGAATACCTAGGCAATATATAAACCGATTTGCAATATTTCTTTAAATCGATAATACCATTATCATTCGCTTGAAATTCTGTTATCAATGAATCTAACAAACCTAAGTCTTTCAATTGTATATATGGTATTTTAATCTTTATCGGATAAAAGTGTAATCGTGTATTTTCATCTGAAATTTTGTATCCTTTATATGTACAATTAATCATATATTAAAACTTTATAATAATAATAATATTTGGTGGAGTACCATTTATAATAATTTTTAGTTTTAACGCATTAAATTCTTCCATTAATACATGAAATTTCATTTTGTTAACATAATATTGCCCAACTTTATTCCATAATGGTACAATTTTACATTGTATAGTGTAATTGAGACATTTTGTGTATACGTCTATCGAAACTGCTTGTGGTTCTGCATACTTACAAAAATAAGTTAATTAAAAATATTATTATATATGAAAATAATATATAATTAAATGTATAGAAAATTTACTAAAATATCCAAATTTTTTAAATGTGTTTTCAATTTATCGCTCTCAAGAAATTCTTTTGAGGCGATGATATATATTAAACCAGTTGTTCCAAACATTGGCGATACAATTACTTCTTTAAGAATTTGAATTATTATTCTAAAATATAAAAGTTTACATAGATGGATTAAATGATTTTAAATATAATAATTGTACCACTTATTATGAAAATGGTGTAAGCTCATTTTTATAATTTAATCAAATATGATTAATTTTACCGGCATTTTAAAATTTGCCAATGATAGTTAGATTTAATCGAAAAATTCTGAATTTTTTCAATATCAATTTCACAAATAATACAACGCAATTCATTTTTATGTGGAATCGATGCGATGTATTCTTGATTAGAATTCTCCATTTTTTACGTATCAAAATAAATTATTTTATCAAATAAAATTCCTTATTTTGATTTTGAAATACTTGACAATGTTCTATATGTGCTCTATACTTTGTATGTTCCGCCTAAAATAAGATAATGAACTACTACACGAGTCATATCAGCTACTAGTAAAATAAAATAAAATAATTTCTTGAATAATAATATTTTAGAATAACATTCTATAATAATATTCTATAATAATTCAAATGACTAAAATGAATAATTAACTCTACGATCGTGTATATCATGTGTAAAGATTTAAATAATTTGGCGGGAAATAGAAATCGAATTTTAGATTTTGAAAACAATGAAATTTTGCTAACATAGTTTATTTTAATATAAACTATTGTTACAGTTTGTTTGCTAATTAAATAAACGCTTTATTAAAATAAGTGATAATACAGAAATACAACACGTGGTAAGAGAATGAATAATAATATACATAATAAACAACTACAGATAAATAAACATTCAAAATTACTAATTATTGCAAGAATAACTGATAACACAGATGTACAGCTAAAGATGAGTAATTAATTAAACAGAAAAAATTACTAATATCAGTATTATGTAGGTCAGTATTAACACAGTTCGCTATTATTCTCGATCGTCCCTTTTTCTTTCTTTTCTTTTTACCTCCCTTCTTGTTTCTGTTTTGTTTTCTCACATAGCAACACTTTGCTGTCTTATCTCAAGCACGTGCAAAATATATATTTACATATACAAAAATAATTTCGTTCGCAACACTATATAGTATAAATTAGTGCTAATTTATTTTATTTTTATCTCAATGGCTGATTCATTTAATCAATCTTCTGATCTACTGAAATGGATTACTAAATTTCACATTGGTAAATTAAAATTTTTCTTTTTCTGTATGTTATATATAATTGTAAAATATTTATTTGCATATATATTTATACGTGAAATTAAATAAGATTTATTTTACATAGAAACGCTTTGTTAATAATATACAATTAGAAATATAATATACAAACAAATATTAATTAGAAAATTAAATTTTTTGTTATTTATATTTTGTTAGATGATAGCAAACTAGCCGCATTGTGCTTCAAAGAAACTTTGTTAATTTGTCTCAAAGATAATATAATAACGCAGACAGAATCAATTGGAAATTGTAGCATTTCCATAGAAACTATCGGTCCTCTAAAACATGACTTCTTAATTAATACAAAATTCTGCATGAATATTGATGATTATTATTGTGGATCAAAAGTCATCTGTTCGGCAACAAATCAATTCAATTGTCTGGAAGAAAAAAGGACTGAGTTAGTTTATCTTTAATTCAACTATTATCGTGTTTCCTGTTTTATTATTATGATATAAAGAGAATTGATTTCCCAGGTACGTTTATTATAAAAATAGTTTAAATGAAAAAACATTATTTATGGGAATTCAAGGTGATAGTTATTACATAAAAACAACTCAAACGTATCAATGTAACAGAGTTAAGAATCATAAAAATTTAATATACTCGCAAAATGTAAAACTACTAAGTGAAGGGACAAATTTATTACTTATGAGATATCTTTCGATTATTAATTACAATGGAATTTTAACATTTGGAAACATAACGATTAATGGAAATATCGCTACATGCCAATATGTGAGAAATTATATACATTATTATATAAATATAATAGTTTTAGTTTTACATTGTTCATTTATATTTATTTACCTTTTTTATCCAATTTTCTTTACTAATTAAATATTAATTTTAATTTCCCAATTTAGAAGTGCACTCCTGCAGAATACATGAAATTATATAAGAATCATGTGAAAGCGTACACAATTGAACGTATAATAGAAAATGAAAATGGAAGTGTAGAAAATATGAAAACATATTTATCTCCAAAAGGAAAAATATTAGAACACAATTGGTCATCAACGTCTTACGTGCTAAAAAGCGAATCTTTAGAAAGTGTAAAGCAAATGAATAAAAAACTTAGAATAGCGATACGAAACGATTATTGGATGGAGGATATGGAAATGTTTTCTAAATATTTAGACGAAAAAGTATAAATTACATTTCCAATGTATATTAGATAATTGATTATTATACAAATATGTATAATGATTGGACGTTATTTTACAGCGTAATGAAGTAACAAAATTCATTGAGTATTTAACTGATCACGTTGAAGTAAAACATTTAATAGCCGACTATACACAAACTTTGTTAATAGGTAAGCTAACTTATGTATTAATAATTTAATTTATCCATGGTAATATCAAGAATAATTCAGTCTATACAAGAATATATATATATAAAATACAATAAAATCTTTATATTATTCGATATAGAATGTATTTTTACATTAATTAATTATTATTATTTATATTATACAATTATACAAAGAGATTTATTGATATACTTATCTCATGCCTCTCGATAAATAGTTTTTATTATTTTTGCAGTAAAACCTCTCCACGTGGTAGATTTTACGATACAATATTTTAAGGCATTTTCCATATGTCCAGAAATTCAGGATTTTATTTCAACGGATGAAATTTCAAAGATCGCTATACCTATACAACAAATGGAATATAGGCGTGCAAATATGTGCGATTTTGATCATTTGTGCATGACATGTAGGATGGTTGATCAAGTATTTTTTTCTTATTATTAAATGTACTTTTAAAATGGTAAAAAAATATGCAATAATTATTTTCATTACGTATTTACAGCAAGATCAATTGTTCGATGAATCAATATATTCTGATTGTTGGACTGATTCACTGTGCTCAAATGATATATCTTATATCAGAAAGAAAAGTAATGACAGTAACACATCCGTATTGAATCTTGATATTTCAACAGAGAATTCAAATGAAAATAATAAAGTATAAAAATGACTAAATCTAATTTTTAAAATTCATAAAATTATTTTCGAATACGTGAAATGAAATCTACGTTGTAATTTATCTTTCTCGTCTTACATTAGTTTATATAAATTAAGAAATATATTATTTTTTTATTTATCATATTAATTAATAAAAAGGGAATTATATATACTTCATTGGTATGATGATTATGATTTACAAATTAATTTGCAATAAACCAAATGTTTTAAAATTACGTAAAGCAATTAAATCAAATAAATATAAAAAATGATAGTAATAAGCAAGAAAATGAATGTATTATTTAAACAAACTAACATCTCCCTAAGCTGTGTGAGTGTATCTTGCTTATACCAATCCATAATTTAAACAATATACAATGTTGTTTGTAAGATCTTACCTGTATCATTTCCTACCTGGTGATGTTTCTTTTTGTGAATTACAAATTACACAATTTTCCTAAAATAATGAACAACAATAAAGATATTATGTTATTTTTAAAAAGAGATATTAACCGTTTGAATCCCACAAGTAGCACGAACAACAAAGCTGTACAGATTTTTTGTTAAAAATACATTTGTTTAAATAAAGAATTATATAAATTCCCACAGTAAATTTAACAAATGTTTCTAAAGACTAATGGGACTCAAACGGTTAACGTTAATATTTAACAATGTTACATACTACTAATTTGAAGTTTGGTAAACAGTCTTCGTGGAATGAATGCTTGCAATAAAATATTACTAAATTTTTGGATTCTGCAAAAAATATTCCGATCAGACCATTAAAACTTTTCGCGTTTTAGTTACCTGTACGTGTTCGGGTTATGCTTACAATTATAACAAATATATTTCTAATTACTTTAAAGAAAATATATTTATTGTTCGTACCTCCCATAATAATCTTTCTATGGCACGCTCCGCACAATTGATCATCTAAATGAAGAATATATGATTTAAAAATAAAGATTGATTAAAGCTTAATAATAATAATACCAAATACAAATATTTTTTATAAAAATGTATGATTTATCGACCAAAGTACATACCGTTTATAAGTATACCTTTCTGATGACAACGAACCAATCTCTCGTGAAGATTAAAATAATCATTAGATAAAATTTTCTTGCATCCTTCTTGTATAGACACTTGTAGATTATAATCACACATCATTTTAACTAAAGCTTTTTTTAATCCAGGTATTTCTAATGATGGATTTATTCTCTGTACCATTAGTCTAGGATCAACATACGTTCCAATGTTTTGTAGAAGAAATGTAATAGCCTCTAAAAGATAAGAAAGTCTACATAATGTTAAATAAACTTGAGAAAATGTATTCATCTAGGATATATCGCAAGTTATTATTTACTTGGTTTGTCCAATGAATAATTAACTAAATCATTCCATAATTCTTCATCGTCGTGCTCTTGACAAAAAGCAATAGCACTTTCCATATCATCTAATTCTCTAGTCATAAGAGCCAAAGCTTCGGATATATTTCCTATTCTTCCTAAAAGATATACCATCTCTGGATAAAACTTTCGTTGACTACAAATATCTAATGCTTCTTGTATTAAATAATTATCGGAACGACGTAAAAGTGGAAGTAGTTTATCTCTGGAGTATTCCGCATAAAGTTGTACCAATAATCCGTGATATTTCCCTTTGGAATCTTTTGTGTCTATTTTATCTAAAGCGTCTAGATACTATAAAGTAATAATGTTCAAATCACATAATTATATTAGAATTTCTAGTCTTGAATTATTTGTGTCATACCATATATAAGTAAAGATGTTTTTGTTGCAATTTACGAACAACTATTTCAGGCGGCACTCTAAATTGATCTTTATCTTTTTTCAAAAGAAATTGTATTGCGCGTTCCGCATCCGAATCCATTAATTCTTCTATCATATCATATACAGAGTTATAAAGTTGATATTTTTGTATCAAATGAAAGACATCCTTGTGTCTTAGTTTTAAATACATCGCCAACGCTTTATCATATTTCCCATCATGAATGTATAAAATCGCTAATGCTTCCAAAAGAACATTTTGTCGTTGTTTGTGAACTAAAAGATGCTCCAAAACACCGTTAACGACAGCTGCTACCGTGTATAACGTTGGCGACCATTCTTTAACTAATTCGAGAAAACCATCTGGATCCATTTTTAAATATTCGTATAAAACCATTTCGTAAATTAATGGATCTAGACTTACATCACCTCTTGGTAGATAAGAAGAAATAGATCTTAATTGATGAACCATTGCAAATTTATAAACCTATTAAGTCAAATATTTGTAATAATAAACGTGTGACCAAAATTTTGTTATCTTTTAAAATAACCAACCTCTTCTTCCCATAATTTTTTATCCCGGCCTAAAACTTTTAAGCATAATTTTCCAGCCTCGTCGTACTTTTCACGAGCCAATAGATGATCTAAATATACACGACCCACGTCAATTAAAGTATGTCGTTTACATTCTTTTCCGTTACTAGCACTAACAGCTTCTAACGCTTGTTCAAATTTTCCATGACTTATTAACCATTCAACCCTGTCATCGCAATCATACAAACTGGCTACAACTACGTCTTTTGGACTTACAATAAAATACCTAAATATGTAAAAGATTTTTGTTATTTTTATAATAAATAATTAATCAAACTCTTTATAAGATAAACATATAGAATATTTTTCACCTGTTTTCACTAGTCAAACAATCTAAATGATAGTCATTACAACTGTACTCTTTATAGCCTCTTAAAGTCAACGAATTAGCACAAATCACAGAAAAATCTTCGCACTTTGGTTCAACAATGTGCAAAGTAGGTCTTTGACTTTTACCATCTTTATCTAATTCTTTTAAACATCCTAATAATATCAATTGATTGTCTAAAGGGGCGATACCAGATATATAAAAATCCACTTGAAACGTTGAAACTGAAATCGAAATTTTATTATAAGATATATAAATTTAGAAATATTTTTTAATTAAAAAAATGTAAATAATAAACAATTTACCTGGATCAACTACGAATTCGGGTAAATCTCTATTAACCATTTCTTGCATCGATCTCTTTTTTATCTGGCAGATACGCACTATATCCACCCATCCGATCAGTAATGTTCGATCATCTGACCAACGAAGATTACATCTATAGTGTTCTGGTAGCGCTCTATATGAAACATGGCATTGAAAACATTTCTGAAATAATATCTTTATATATAGCTTGTAAATTAATTCATTTAGAATATATTACTTACTCATCTGTTTTAGTCCACTTAATGAGACCTAAAGAACATCTAGCATTTAAATCATAAACTCTAACACCCGTGTCTGATGCCCAAGCGATAAATTGGCCAGCCCATGCTACAGATCTTACTCCACCTATCGCTTCAGATAGAATAGTTGGCTTTATTCTAGATAAAAATGTTTTTTCATATAAAATCAATTTGTCATCTCCTAAAACAAACAAACAAAATATAACATATATCACAACGCTATACACAACGAAATACTTTTATCAACCCCTTGGACTATAAAAACGTGTAAGACTCGTTATACACTTTAAAGTCTAAGCATAAAAAACACTGGTCTTACTCGTGGCAATGAATTTGACAAGGAAAATAGAAAAAGCACCAAATATAACACTGAATAAAACACGTAGCACTGCACGTTCAAATCATAGTATGAGGGGTTAACAGAATAAGTAATCGACAATACCTGTAATAAATTTTCTTCCGCTACCACTTTTATAATAATTAGGATCAATGGCGATACTCTTGACGAGCCTACCAAGATTTAAATTGTGATTATTTTCAGCACTGTACAAACCGTAAATAAATACTTTGCCATCATCGCTGCAAGACGCAATAAAATCACCATTGTGATCTATGGAAATTTGATTGACAGCGACTGTATGTGCTTGGAGACTTTTAGATTGTATGTTATTTCCTTGATGATCCAATAAATGTATCATACCCCAATGAGATCCCAAACAAAGAAACTAAAGTATATATAATGATGAATAGTTAACCTCTTAATCTCAATAAATAATATCTTTTTAGATAATAAATATTAACAAAATAATATTTCTACCTTAGGATGGACAGCTATACAACTGGCGGCATCATTTTGTAAAATATGTTGCAAATCATTTCGCATTCTAACATATTTGAGCCTAGGCTCAACCTCGTCCACCTCAGAATCTGAGTCATCTTGATTGTTCTGATCGGTCTGAAAATTTAATTTGTTAAAAAATATGTCTTATTAATATTTCATTAATTATTCTATTATTATTATTATTCTGTTAAGATTTCTTTCCAAACATATTACTTTAACGTTATTCTCTTCCATAATATATTTCTTTATTTCTATTCTCGAAGAAAACTGCTAACGCGTGCGATGAACTGTCAAACGTTGAGACACGTTTTGATACCATCCAAGCAAGCCCACCTGCTTTTCTGAAATTCCTATTTTGCAGTTAGATATATCTTTCATAAATAGAAAACAAAACGGACGAATATTCAATTTAAATAACATTTCATATTTTAACTATTCACATTTTATTAATTAATAAAAATTATTTAATTTATTAGATATATTGGATCGATATTTTTCCATTCATAATTTTTTTTTCACGACTCAAAACAATTCGAGAATATAATTTAGATTTCTCATAATAATGAAAAAATACAACAAATCAATGCAATTCCAATTTAGATAAAAGTAATTATCTTGCAAGTTTGTTTCTATTCAATTAATTTTCTTTTTTATTAATTTCGATTATAAAATGAATGAATAAATAAATTAATCGATGCTTAGGTTTACTATCGAAAAATCGATTTGACCTAACCTACAATCACTAAGTTTGTTAGTTATTGTTAGATCCTAGTTCCTTAAAATTCGTAGAAGGTTAAGTTTACCAATTGTTTATCTCATTCTTTAGTGGTGTGATTATTAATTATAAATCTTTATAACACATATTTTATTTATTTTATTAGTAATAATATTCGTTATTAAACTAATTGTGTTGATACAAGTAGGGTTCTGATCATAGCATTTATTTATATATTTTTAAGTTCAATATACAAATACATTACATTTATAATAATTTTTCAGGCTTAGAACAATAAATTAAAAAAATATTAAAAAGTTTCTATTTCTGTCTAAAATAATGAACAGAAAAATGTCAGACGGTGTTGATGAATTAGAAATGCCTTCGGTAATTCGATCACCTGATGAAAGAAAAAAAGTTTTATGGAAAACTTTGTCTTGCGCATTGTCTCTTCGTAAGTAATATTGTGATTGATTTTAATTGAATGTTAATATTATCTCATTTTTTTCATTCTTTAGAAGAAAGAAATGAATCCCTGGACATAAATGATCTTAGAACTTTAGAAGAAGTTTTGAAGGAAGGAAATAACGCTGTTCTTGAATCAAGCCTCTATGAAAAAAGTATTATACTTTCATTTATGTGCAATGATGTATCTCATTGAATTAAATATTTCTACTAAAAAAATATAATTTTTATTTTGCAGTGAAGAATCAGAGTGAAATGTTTTTTGATTCTGAAGCAATCAATATATCATCTAAAATTATAACCAAATGTACTAAATCTTTAACACAAAATATCAGTTCATACAATCACATAGATTTTTCAACTAAAATTGTAAGCATTTAATCCCCTTGTATTATGATTTAAAGCATGGACCTACATACTGTATTTGGTGTTTTTTATGTTTGACTCTTAAAATTCACCACAAGTTTTACATATTGTTATAGCACAAAGGAATTTAATTAAATTAGCTAAGTAGATGTATAGTATAAAGGATACAATGATTGATATATTTGTATGTTTCAGTTATACCACATGCTTAAGCTCCCAGATACGTTATTAGAAAATCCAGATTGGTCTGTTTTAGAAACAGAAGTAACTAAATATATTAAAAGAGTACCTGAATATACAACTTTGCTAGGTAATTTTATAAGCTATAATTATAAATTTAGTAATTTATAAGCAAGGGAAATTTATATACTTTTAGGTTCATTAGCACCGTTAGAGAAAAAAGTAATTAATAAAAGAGTGGCTGTTAACAAATCTCAAGCTGTGATGAAATCGCCAGAAAATGTGGTAGTTGTTAACAAGGTCGAGGAAAGTGTAGAGGAGACTGTAGATAAAATAAAAAAATTTATAAAATATTATTACAAAAATAATGAAAAGCCATTGGACTTTTTTTGTTTAATTTTAAATCCAAATGATTTTGGTAAAACGATAGAAAATATGTTATATGTTTCGTTTCTTGTTAGAGATGGTTTCATTAAATTGGTTAAAGGTAATTATATATTTTGAGTTTTGATGAGCGCATAATTAAGTTATTTACTATATTTTGTTATTATAGATGATGCAGGAATACTTGTAATTCAACTTTGTTCCAAAGAAATGATATTACAAAGGAAACAGACTGGTACACATGTGAATATTCAAAATGTCATGTCTATAAATATGGAGCAGTGGAAAGTAATTATTATTATTAATCTAATATAACATACAAATGAAAAGTTATTTTTGAATATATAAAATTGATTTCTTTTTAGGTTCTAAAAGATGTATACAAATTAGAAAGGCCTATGTTAGATTTTAGAACCAAAGTTAATTGTCATACTTAAAACACTTACAAATTTCTACAGTGTTTTTGTAACAAATGTGTTGCATTGTTGTAAATAAATATTTTTATATATTTTTGTATTATATAAAAAAAGATTAAAGAGAAGAAATAAATGGACAAAATATGAGCTGTTTCATAGTTTTGTTTAAAATTATCTTACAAGGGTTTATTATTTTTAAATCGTTTTTATTTATATCTAACATATACCATAAAATTGTATATGTCATCGACAATATGATCACTGCGATGAAGTGTAAATGAGGATATTTTTAAAAAACGAAATTTACATTGGCGCAAATTGTATAAAATTTCTCTGTTTACTTATTACATTCATTAAAGTTTAACAATTTTTTGAATGAAGTTTTATTACATTATATATATATATATATTTATGGTATATTTCGATAATTATATTTTATTTCAGAAAGTAAAACTAAACAATGTTTTAAAATATGAACTATCTTCTTTTTTGCAAGAATGTTTATATTGTTAACCACAAATAAAATATTAACGATTAATCGTTTGATGATTTTTCTCATAGACTTATTATGGTACCTTTATGGCGTGACTTTTAACAAATACAATTTATTGTTTCGCTAATGTTTCAGCTTTAGCTACTACTTCTTCGATCGGACCCACCATATAGAATGCAACTTCTGGCAGGTGATCGTATTCTCCAGCTAAAATCTTTTGGAATCCTTTAATAGTTTCTTGCAATGGTACTAACTTGCCAGCATGACCGGTGAATACTTCGGCGACCTATTTAACAATATTTTATTAATGAAATAATTTCTCTTAATACATAAAATAAATAAAAATAAAAAATGAGATAATTCTTACCTGGAAAGGTTGAGATAAGAACCTTTGAATTTTACGGGCTCGTGCAACAGTAAGCTTGTCTTCTTCTGACAACTCATCCATACCTAAAATAGCAATGATATCTTGAAGGGATTTGTAATCCTGTAAAATCTTTTGTACACCACGAGCGATATTATAATGTTCAGTGCCGATAATATTGGGATCCATGATACGAGATGTCGAATCCAACGGATCCACAGCTGGGTAGATACCTATTTACAGATAATTAAAATCATTAGAAATTATCTAGATATAAAATTTGATAAATAAATTGTTAAGAAAAAGTTATTACCAAGCTCAGCAATAGCACGCGACAGTACAGTGGTCGCGTCTAAATGAGCAAAGGTAGTAGCAGGAGCAGGATCTGTTAAATCATCGGCAGGTACGTAAATAGCTTGTACGGAAGTAATAGATCCCTTTTTGGTTGTAGTAATACGTTCCTGCATGGTACCCATGTCAGTTGCCAAGGTTGGTTGATAACCTACAGCTGATGGAATACGACCTAACAAAGCTGATACCTAAATAAAAATGTAAAAGAAGATACAAAACTTAATAATTTTAACAAGCGTTAGGAAAACATATTGAAGTATTAATTGAATTATATGTTTAAGTTTTATTTAACTAATAGCGTACCTCTGAACCAGCTTGTGTGAACCTAAAAATGTTGTCAATGAACAATAGTACATCTTGTCCTTCTTGATCGCGGAAATATTCAGCAACAGTCAAACCAGTTAAAGCTACACGAGCACGAGCGCCCGGTGGTTCGTTCATTTGACCATATACAAGTGCTACCTTAGAAGTTTTATCCTTTAAGGAAATAACACCGGATTCAATCATTTCATGATATAAATCGTTGCCTTCGCGCGTTCTTTCTCCTACACCAGCAAATACAGAGTAACCACCATGAGCTTTAGCAACGTTGTTAATGAGCTCCATAATAAGCACAGTTTTACCAACCCCAGCACCGCCAAATAGACCTATATTTAAAGAAAAAAACAAAATGATACGTAGCAGCATAAACAGAATTGTAGTATATTCAAGATTATAATTATTATTTGAATCTTACCAATCTTTCCTCCTTTGGCATAAGGAGCAAGTAAATCTACGACTTTAATTCCAGTTACTAAAATTTCTTGTTCTACTGACATTTCTACAAATTCAGGTGCATCTGCGTGAATAGGAGCTAACTTATCGGTACCAATGGGACCACGTTCGTCAATGGGTTCGCCAATTACATTAATAATACGGCCCAGAGTTTCAGCACCAACGGGAATACGAATGGGATAACCAGAATCCAAAACACTCTGACCACGTACCAAACCTTCAGTACCTATAAATATATTACAATAGGACAGTTATATAAAAATAACATTTTAAAAGATTATTTAATATATTTCAACTATAATACACATACCATCCATAGCAATAGTACGAACAGTATTTTCACCAAGATGTTGGGCTACTTCCAGTACTAGCCTGGGGCTTCTGTTTTGTACTTCCAATGCATTAAGAATAGGTGGAAGAGCATCTTCGAATTGTACATCCACGACGGCACCAATGACAGCAACAACTTTGCCTTGAGCACCTTTTGCTGATGCTGCTTTGGCATAGTTTTTCTCTAAAAATAAAATCAATTCGTCTAATATTAGAAACGGAAAGTATTGAATAAATTCTATTTATTATTGATTGTAAAATAACAAATTTATAAATCAAGTCTGATGTTTAAACAATAGAAGTGGACTACATAACACTTATGAAAATGTTGTTACATAATATAAAATATATGAAGTATTTTTTCAGATAAAATGATTTATATAGTTTTTCTTGACTATTACAATCAATGATTAATAATTCGTATTTTATTCTTCTGTAAAGTTTTAAACATGACTAAATTTTAACAAATGAAAAGTACTTTACTTGTCATTAGATCACAATGAAACGAGAGTATGAAATATTTTCGGAGATTTAAAAATGGGATTTAAAAAGTCGCATGTTTCGTAATTATTAAATATTTTCGATGTACAATAAATTGAAGAAGTATTACCTTGCAAGAATAATTCGACAGACTATATAATCGCCATATTGGTTACAATAGTATCTTACTGATCCGTTCGAATAATACAATTATATAATCGTTAGGACGGAGAGCACATTTAAAGATATTCGTAAATGACAATTTCAAAAGCGATTTCTTAGATCAAAATTTTCTTCTCCTTTATTCTTTAACGAAAAAAATAGAATAAATATTTAAAACGTATATTTAAAAGGGATAGTTTCTTACGTAGAAAAGTTACGATGGAGACAGTGGAGATAGCGGAAAAAGGGATGTTACACGTTATCGGAATTTTCTATATGGAGTAATGAAGTATTTATAATAAACTACAATCTACTTACTGTCCACTGATACGGTAGCAGCTACTTTAGCAACTTCATTTTGAAAAAGGGTGGGTTTGACGGCCCTTAAAGCCCCAGCGGCTGCCCTCGATACGGCGCTTAACATCATGGCCGGTCAAGTGAGGAAAGACTACCAAAGTATTCTTCCCTACTGCAGTCCACATCCCCTGACTATATTGCGCATACGCAACTTGTTACAATTCTATTGCGCATATCGATTGCGCACGCTTGTATTCATTAATGTGATCATGTAATATTTTAGCGATAATTTCCCTTTATTTCTTTTTCTTTCTTTTCAATTGACATGATAATAATTTCATTCAAGTAAAAATAAATTCTTTCCCCTATTTTTTATCTTTAATATGAAAATAATGCAATTCTCGAATGTCGTAATATAATTATTTTTACTGAGTGTTGCAATCGATCGAAAATGATTGTGGTTTTACACCTAAATGTTCATTCATTTGCGTTTTCTTGAAAACTAACTTTAAAATTAGTTAAATTTTAATTGTTACGAGTAAAAGATGTCTTTTTTTCATAAAATGTTATTTTAATATTGCAAGTGTTTATTAATAATAATATAAAATATATATGTGTCGTAAGAGCTAACAGTATTTTCCTTGTTTACAATTTGACTAGGGATATTTTTGTCTTCATTTATTTTACCAGTAAAATTTAATTTTCTGAAGTTTCCTACGCTGAAGTCTTACAGAAAAGTTCTTTAACGACATGTGAGAATAATAATATTTTTCAGTATAGCTTGATATTGTTATGGGGACCTTACATATATAAAAACAAGATATTCTTAATTAACTATTTATAATGAATGATAAATCAGTTATTAAGAATCCTTCATGCAGTTCTGCATTTAAATCTAGTTGGTCTAAAAATGATAAATTTTTATTATTAAAAAGTCTTAAACTTTATGGGCATAAAAATGTAGCTGCTATATCTACATTTCTCACTAATAAATCTCAAGATGATATTAAGGATACGATAAATTGTTTAAAAATTAAATCTAAGGTCGTAAATAAAAAAAAATCTTTAATAAATGATTGGATAGAAAGTAAACTAATTAAAAAGAAAAATAAAATGATCCGGCAAGCATTACTTTTTATATCTCTTTTCGAAAAAAATTCTTTTGACAACAAGATAAGTGACTATAGGTAATTTTATATATAACAATTAATTATTTTTTAGTATTCTATCTGTAAAAACAGTTATATTCTTTTCTTCTTTTCAGAGAAATTTATCGTTATCTTTATAAGTTGTCCTGTGGCATGAAAAACACCAATCTTTCAGAATTGAATCAAGATATACTATACAAAACTTTGACAGAAATTGACTATAAAATTACAACTAAACCTCAAAAAGAAGAAATTATGTTACATATAGAAAAACTTCGTAACAAAAATATAAAAACTTATCCTGGCAAGTAAGTAGTTTTTTTTACATCAATATATTATAATTTTATATATTTCTGTTGAAATTTGTATTAAATTTATTCAATTACTTTCATTATTTTACAGAAAAGCTGCTAATAAATAAATAATGTTGAAAAATATCCTGAATTTGTAAATATTTATTTTTAATGTAATTTTATTCTAATTAAATCATGTTAATATGTTTACTATCATTGCCATATATTTTTAATGCATCGATTTCCATTAAGGGTTCAGCGTTACACATTTGTAACCATCACTGGAATCTTTTTTTTGTAGTGTGGTAGCAATTACATTAATTTATATTAACGCTTTCTTAACTTATAATAAAATAAATTATTGTTAATAACAGTAATGTTATAATATATATTTTATAACTGTTATAAACATTTTTATAGAACTATATTATTTTACTTCCATTGCTGCTGTATAATTTCTTTCTTTTATAGATTACATATGTGATTCATTTGGCAATTGCAATAAAACAACCTCGCTAATTAATTATTGCGTATCTATTATGATAAAATATTGTTAAAATTAATTATACGTAGCAGATACATTTACTGGAAAATGAGTATATATGTATATATACGTGTGCATATGCGGCAAGTTATACTTTACACATTTATAAAGATGTGAATTTATAAGAGAATAAATTATATTTTATATTTAATACTAGTCCTAATGCTTTTTATAATAAATGCAAGAAATAATTAAATACTACTAATTTTGGTAAAATAATTTTTACAAGATAATACAATTAGCTTTCTTTTCATTTTTAGTTTTGAATTTCACCTTGTGAAATTATTTGTAGATTCATAATTCCATTAATCTGCATAGAAGATAGAAATAAATGACACTTTCAAAGTGCTATTAACTTCCTATTTTTAACTTCCTGAAGGGAAGTTTACATTCATTGATGTATCGTTTGATTGTTCTGATTCATCGCCCCAATTCCAGTTAGAATTATCTAAACTTGGATAAGTAGTAGGACTCCTAAAACAGATTTAATTTTTTTTATTATTCTATATATGTATATAAATTTATTTAAATGATGTATTAAATAATATATTTACTTTGCGCTAGGGCTAGTTATTAAAGATGATTTTTCATTAGAACTTGATTGTTTGTCCATATTATTTTGGTAAGCATTTGGTGAGTTTTGATAGTGTTCTCCGATGCTATATTGACTTTGTTCTGCTGTATTCATACCACCGATATCGCCCCAACCTTTCCTTCCCAAATCTCCCACCTAATAATTATTTTCATTTATTTGTTGAACTTAGTAAAATAATAATAATGAAATATTTAATGAAATATTAACCTTGGACGCTGCAAGTTCTCCAATTTTAATGGCATTCTCAGTAGCTTTAGACGCTATTTTGGACGCATTAGAAGAAAATAATTGCCAACCCTACAAAGACAGCTTTTTGAATACTTATGAAAATTTAATAAGTAATATGTAAAGATACATATGTTGAAATTAACTTTAATGATATAAAATTATCTCACACTGCTTAAAGATGATACAGCATTGTCAAAGAATTCTTGAGACATACTCTTAGGAGGCGCTTCCATTTGAAAACCAAATCCGCTGTATTTACCTCCTTGATTGGGCGGTATATTTCTATAAAATAAATAAAATAAGAACAAAATTTCAACAAAAAAGTAAGAATTACTTACTCTGGACGATTAGCATTTTCGCTTTGTCTTCTAGCAAAAAAAGATTCAGTTTGAGCTTTAATGGCAGGGGAATTAGCGTTCTGATAACTGGCAGTTATATCGTTTTGATAAGCAGATTGATCTTGTTGTTCCGATTGTTGTTGGGATTGAAATACAGTTACTTTGGATTCAGTAGGACTCCAAGAATTTCCTTGCGCCAATGTAGCAATCTATAAGTAAAACAAATTAATTAAAATATAATTAACCCTTCCAATGGTGAATATTCTTAACTAAAATGCTTTGCAGGGATAGAATACATTATTGCTAGCGCTAGTTCCATTGATTAATTATACCAGGCATAGCTAATAACAAATTATAATCATTTCCTCCCAAATAAAATAATGCTAAAAAGTTTCTTTCCAGCATAATTCAGGTGCGACAAAACTTGAAACTATAATTAACACTCACAAACTGACATTACTTCTTCGCATTCATATCGACAAATGCATATATGCGTTTATAGTCTACGCTGACAACTTATATTAAATGCATATAAGCATCCATAGCATTCAAAAGATTATTAATAATAATATAGAATGTAAACGTTATTATTGACCTTATCCCTGTACAATGCAGCTGCTTTGGTATTATATTTTTGAGAAATGGGCATAGAGTTATCCCAATCAGGTTGGGCTTCGAAGAACTCTCGTGCTAGTTTATTACCGCCAACTTTCATTTTTTCTAATTCTATTTCTTTCCATTTGTCCATAGAAATGGATCGTACGAATGATAAATGAACTCCAAGTCCTCTGTGCTTTCCTGAACATTCAAGGCATATCCAGATGCCATATGTAACTGAAGCCCATTGTGGATTATGTGTACCACACTCGAAACACCTCTAAAGAATAAAATGATAGTAGACAATCGTAATTCATTTCAATAAAATTTCAATTGGTAATTAATGTCTTACGTTATTTTCATTTTTAACTTTAAGTTGATTTAAAATTTGCCGAGTACGTGGACTAGCCATAATGTCAATATTAGTCAATATATGTATCACAAATTAAATGCATTGCCAACGATACATACTCTAAACACACATATATATATAAGCAACAATGTCCGCGCAGTAGAGATAAATATATCGATAGTAATATCGATATATATAAATTCAATCGAAATATCGAAATATCGATATGCAACTGAACGTCTGAAATATGCAACAACACTGCCTCCTACAGCGTGTTTACCACGTAGGTTGCCTATCTGCAGGAGGATTGTAAATATACTTGTAATAATAGTAAATTTACCAAACTAACTTATTTTGATTTCTGTAAATTTTTAATTTAATTAAATGATTATATATTTCGATATTTTTAAATAACTTTCTAATATACGAAAGTATTTTATTAATATAATTAAATTTATTAATATTTTATTAAATTTCTCGTGATATGAAAGAATATAATATTTGTATGCGTCTCTAATATTTTATTGCTATAATTTACTTTATTAATATATTATTGATAATCTTCACCTTTTAATCTTGAATCGATAAAACGATATTTTCATAAGATTACCAACACGATACCTTCTCACTACATATACAATTTTATTCTAATTCTTCTAACAAAAAGAAACGAAAGTAATACAAAATGAATTACCTGCGACATTCATTGTTATAGCATTGAATCGAAAATGTTTTCTTTAATCGTATTTGTATCTTAATTTTTAAACAATTCTATGAACATTTACGTTTAAACTATAGAATAATTAAATTTACAAAAGAAAAGGAAGGGGATAAGGGAATAAAGGTAAAAGTGTAACGAAATGGAAGGAGAAGGTTTTGGTTTGGTTGGAAAGTGAGGAATGAATGGATGGTAGTCGATGAGTAAAGTAGTCGGTAGTGGAGAGGGGGGAAAGCGCGTGAAAGAGGGATAAAAAGGACAAAAGGAGAAAGAGAGGGTGAACAAAGACAAAAGAAGTTCATTACGAAGTTCAGTAGTAGTAAGGCGTAGAGTACTGCAGCAGTTTTGTTCATATGATGACGAAGGGCTGAAAGGGACGTCGTGAAACGCTTCTAAATATGCTCACATATACACATACGAATGGGGTCCATATGAAATCGAATGAGTCAAGAAATCGATGATTTTTTCTCAACTCTTAGTTTTTTCACAAATATTAATAATTATTCTCACTTTTTTCAAAATTATATTACTGCGTCTTAGAATGCATCGTCGTTTTTGAAATCATTTAAATTAATTTTGAATAATATGAATTAAAGTTTATCGCGTTTGCGAACTGACTTCTTTCTTTCTTTTTTTTTAATCATTTGGAAATTGTCTTTTTTTATATCTCCCCCGTACATTTGATCATTCTCGTTTCGATCCTCCTCCCTCGTCGTCTTATTTGGGAGAATCTCTGCTCTCGACCACGTTTCGTTTCACGCGGGGACATCTTGTCCGGGTAGTAGAATAAAAGGGGCAGTGGAGCTAGGATTCGAGGGGTACGTTCGATGGATGGGGAGCACAAGGACGGACGGGGTGCAGGAGGTTGAGAGGTTAGACGAAGAGAGAGAGAGAGAGAGGGAGAAAGGAATGGGGAACATTGTCGAAAAAAAGAATAGTATACTGCTTCATCGTAGGCACGTTCACTGTGCGCGCATAACTTGCTAGAGGGGGTCGAAAACGCGCGGACCCCGGGGCTTTGCAGAATGAGAAGAGAAGAGAAGAGGAAATGAGAGTAGAGAAAGAAAGAAAGAAAGAAAGAAAGAAAGAAAGAAAGAGACAGAGAGAGGAGAAAAGAAGAGAAAAGATGAGAAGAAAGCGTAGAGAAGAGCGAAGAGGAGAAGGGAACGGATGAGGACGTGTGGTATACACCAAAAGACGTAATACGTACGTGTGTGTTTCTGTGTGTGTATTCGAATGCCGAACGTGGCGTACCAACGAAACAAAATCGATATGCATGATTCACGCACGCGAGGAGTCACTGGAAGGGGGGTGGAGAGTTTGGTAGGGTTCTTACGTGGGGAGAAGGGGAAGCTCTAGATAGATAGAGGGGGAGAGAAAACAAATGTGTGCGTGGATGAATGCGTGGTTGGTTAGTTGGTTGGTTGATTGGTTGGATGCGTGCGTACGTGCGTGCGAGCGTGCGAGCGCATTTTTTTTACGCGTGTAGTATATTATGGAAAAGAAAGAAGGGAGGGGGAAAGAAGGGTAGGATGTAGGGTGCAAAGAGAGAGAAAGAGAAGGAACTAGAGAGTCTCTTTTCCCTCATCCTCTGTGCGTTTGTACAGGAAGGGTGAATGGTGGGGATGGAATAAGCGCGCTCGCCTCGAACCGTAATTCTATACAGAGAGAAGAGAAACACACAAGGATACGAAGAGGGGTATTCCTACGATGCTACCCCCTCGGTCACTCGATCAGTCGTGTCCGAAGTCCCACAGCGTTATAAGCTCGACGCTACAGAAACCTCTCTTCTTTCCTTTTCATCGTTCAATCGGAAGCGTCAGGACGCGCGCGAGCTAAGGATACGAACCAAACACGCAAATAACCCCGCGCGCGCCAACGCCTCCTGCGAATTCGAATATATCAGACGAGTAGACGCGCGCATCCGCGAACGATTACGAAAATTCCGAGTTTACCCTTAATAATTTATTATCAACTGTGATTATCTATATCTACGATCTAATCCCAATTGGAATATTCCCTCAACCGAAGAAACTCTTAAGGATATAAATATTATATATTATATATATTCATATCTTATTTATATTGGATTATTTATATTGGAAACACGTCTTCTAATTATTTATTTTCTAATAGAATTAGAATATAATAGAATTCAGTTTGAATTCGTCACACACATCGACGATGAGAAACGTTTGGGTTCATGACGCGAACGAGGAAACGAGAAAGCTACGATACAGTCGAGCATTTTCGTCTAACAGGAGGAAAAATCGATCGTTCGAAAAGGCACGTGTCGTCTCTTGTAACAAATCGATTCGCATCTGGCAGAGACCCTCTTCTGAATACGACGCATTAAAGTTCGGGAGCTTCTTCGCGTTACCGAGTACTTTAGGGATTTCGATGCGAGGCGAGCAGCAACGTGCGCCGCCTTCATTTCTTTTTGCGATCCCCATTCAACGGCTAGATATCGTTCCTTTCCTTAAATACTATTTCTATTATCGATCAATCTAGACAATTATTTTTTTTTTCTAATCTTATCGTTTAAAATCATTATAAAATAAACAATATTTTTACTTAACTTTCCTAACACTTTTTTTTTCTTTTCTGTTGCGATTTCATCTCATATTTTTCGTGCTCTTTTCTTTTTTGATATCCCAAATTTTTTCGATTAATTTGCACTAACATCGCGACGACGCGTAATGCAAGATAATAAAATGAGAAAACGATGCCAAGTTGCGGTCGGCTGGGTCGGTCTGACTCCGAAACAAGATACGCCTGAGACTTAAAACACGAACAAACGGTAATATCGGTGCCTCTAACGTAAGTAATAATAGTTTGATGCTGATCGTTGAGCTTCTGCTCGAATAATAACACTCGGGGAAGCATACGTTTACTTTTAATCTACGCGAAGACGTAATATATTTCGGAAGAAGGAAAGAAGGAAGGAAGGAAGATAATATCTTCAAATGTGAACTTTCATATTTTCATTTTTTTTGAGGGGGGAGAAACGGATACGCGAAACGTCCTTGTGTTCGAGCGTCATCGAGAGGAATTGTTTTCATTTTGTAATGAGAAAAAAAAGAAAAATAGTTTAAATCTAACGTTCTCTAATTACCGTGTAAGTTTCTTCGCAGAAGCAGTGAAAAAGAGTCGATGGAAAAGCGGGAAGGAAAGGAGAAACGCAATAACAGGTGGTTTCGCTTTGCGCATCTCATCGTACATACGCATATATATGTGTATATCAATACATATCTGTGTATGTATATATATATATATATATATACAGGCGATGTCGCAAAAGAGACAAATTAGTATTGTAAGTGTGAAACATACGAAACGACGCAAAGTTCGCTCATCCTTGCGCGGTGTTTTTAAAAAGAGCATTCATACTTATTATATTTCTGCTTCTTTTTTCACCTTCCTAAAGGTAATAATGTGTCATCGATGGGATTAAATCGAGCATCGGCAGATTTTTTTTTCTTTATTTTTTTTATATTTTTTTTATTGCGGCAAACGGAATTTGCACCTAGTGTAAAGAAAAGGAAAAGAAAGATAAAAGAAACGCAAAAAAGGAAAATAAAAAGAGAGCAGAGACATATCTAGTGTCCTGCTACATTATTACGCTTCAGGGCGTTCGTGTCCAAGGGGGACGCGGAGGAGAACAGAAATGGCAGAACGAGGAGACGCGTATAGGGGGCGGGGTAGGTGTAGACTTACTTTGGACTCTGGTGTGGGATTACCGTACTTATATTCAAGTCTAATATTAAGTTACCATTTTGCTTTACGGCAAGTGAACAGGCTGCCTGCATATAGGAAGCCATCCGAGCGCTCCTGAGACAGTCTGGCTCGTTAGTTTGGGCCCACCGACGATACACGTAAATCTCAAGTACCTCTCTTTCCGTCGTTCTTCTTCCGTTCATCCGGCTATATCTCTTCGTGAAAAAAGCTCCAAAAACAAAAAAGACGAAAATAGTAAAGGAACAACAACAACAAAGATTATTTCGATTCTCTGATATCCCCCAATAACGTCCTTCGTATTTTTTTCTCGCGGTTGTATCATCCTCTTCCTTTGATTCCAAATAACGAATATAATGCACCCCACTGGACTATGGTACGTACTCAAGTAGTGAAGACTCATTTGTCGATCGTTTAACGTGGTTTATGCATGCATGTAGCAAACTGAAACGGGAATTAAAATTAGATGAAAATCATTGGTATATATCGATCCAAGCAAGATCACGGTTTGTACCAAACTGCGACTTGCTTCTCTTCCTCGATATGTAATATTATTATTTGAGTTGCTTGTCATATACTTGTCTTCGATTCTCTACGCGTTGTTTTCTTTTTTTTTCTTTTTTTTCGAGGATTCGATTAAGTTTATCGATCGCTTAGATGACCTTTAATCTTTTCGGTATGAATTTGTAAGGTTGCAATGTGGACGATGTTAGAATCGGGTTTGTCTCAATTCCGATCTTCTTTGATGTTAATGTGTTTTTTTTTAATATTCGAATTATTTTTAATTTTGCTTTTTAATTTAATCGAGAATAAAATAATTACGAATAAATCTATTGATACACGTTTGCTCGTACAAAGTAACATTTTAAAATATTGTACATATGATTTTATTTGAAAAGCAACAAACGTGAATACACGACGGGATTCGATGTACATTGCTTTGATAGCGTTTTATAGTCATTTTATTAAATAGTTAGCGTTAATACACATGTAAATACACAGAAGCTACTCAAATAAATATTTGTTTGTTTGTTCGTTTATTTATTTTTGTGTAACTCGACGAAAAGATGGGGGTCATTAATGAAACGTGTGTCGTCTCGTTAAAAATTACTAGTTGTTATTTCTATATATGCAAACACTGTCTTTATGAGGAAGATTATAACGTCGCAAATGATTAAAAATAAAAAAGGTATAAGCACTGACTTCTATGTGTGCTGGGGTTTCAATTCTACTTCCTAGCACCATTTGAAATCAGTACTTTTCCTTTTAAATAGTCTACACTTTCAACGTTCTTCTAAAATATCGACGAGGTTCGTAAGAATCGCGAAAAAACGTACAACCTTCAACATTTATTTCATTAAAAAAAAAGCATCGTTTTGTATTGTGATAGTGATTGTAGTGTTTAAACAAATGTCTACTAGGTTATTAAAAAAATCATTTCTTTGTATATTCTAGATTGCATTTAAAACGACGGATAAAACGTAGAGTATTTTGTACGTTTAATTGTGCAGTGCTCTTTCTGTATGCTACGAGGATAAGTTGAACAATTTTTGAGTCTTACCGAGAAAACAAACTTTTACTTAAGAAAAAAAAAGAAGCAAGTTTGACTGAAGAAAAAAATGGTTTCTGTGTTAGGCTCAAAATTTTTCAACACATACATGTATTTTCTTTTTCTCGTTAAGAAAAATTTAATTGTATACTTGTGTGTTTGTTAATGTGTATGCACGTGTTCTTAACTATCTCTCTGTGCGTGTATATGCATCTATACACATATATATATATATATATATATATATATATATATATATATATATTGTTGTGATATATACTAAGCGAGTGCGCAATACATGTGAGCCGTTTATTTTGAAAGTGGCCTAACTCCATTTTCCAAAAAAATCGAGTTAGCTACTGTAATAGTTACATTTTTACATGATCTTTTCATTCTGAAGCAATTTCTTAATAATATATATAAAATCATGAAAATTTTATAACAAGAAAATTTGTTGACTAATGAAGTGATGAAAAAGTTTGTTTTGAAAGTGGCCTAAATTCATTCTTGATAAGAAAGTGCATATTATTCGCTTAATAATTACCATTATTTTAACAGAAACTATAAATTGAACACCTTTAGATACACTCAAGCAGTATAAGTCGTTAGTATCCTGTTTGTATATTTTTAATTGCATTGAAACGCAAACCCTTCAATATCTTGATTCGAACATAAATGGAGTTAGGCCACTTTCAAAATAAACGACTCATATAATTATTTACATAAATACACGTACAAGTCGTTCATCGACAAGTTTAATAAATACTTTCTCTTTTTCTTTTTCGTCTTTCTTTCTTTTTAACTTTCGCACGAACGTTAACAATGAAAATAATAATAATAATAATAATAATAATAATAATAATAATAATAATAATAATAATAATAATAATAATAATAATAATAATAATAATAATAATAATAATAATAATAATAACTTCAACAAATGGCGCGAGCTACGAAAATATTCTACTATATACACTATATTAATGATAAAAAATCATTCTCTAAAATATTTAGCGTACGGGTAAACGCATAAAACATTTCTACCCATATCCGTGTAACCAGTCAAAAGCAAAAAGAAGTTCCATTATGGTGGTCCAACCTTATCGGGGAAAACGCAAGAAGGGCAATAATGAAAGGAAGGGAAGGAATTGATGTCTCCCGCGGGAACTGATACGTGATTAGAGGAACTTCTTCCATTCACTGGCTCCTTCAACGTCGTCCATTTATCACCCAACGATTTTGCGAAGTGATCGTCGACTGCAAAAAATAAGAAGAAGAAAAAAATACAAGAAACAACGTGTGATTTAATAATCGACAGTAAATAAGGGGAGGGGGCGACGACGAAGATAGGAAATAGAAAAATATTGTTTGAACTTACCACTTAAACCAATTTCTTTGTCAGCACCGGTGGCATGAAAAACTGCCGCGTATTTTTCAGCACCTAGGGATCTTTTAAAGTGTTCGTCTATCGCTGAATCATAAATGCTGCACGTTTTCCTGCCGTTACTGGTGTCATTTGAGGATGATGATTCTGACCTATTTATCGTATCCCAATCGTTTGTTCTTACTATAAACGAAAAAAAAGAAAAAAGAAAGAAAGAAAGAAAATAAAAAGAAAGATGAAAGTTTTGTTCATTTCTTATAACCAAATTTGATTAAATCTTGTCACGGAAGTACCCAAAAAATTAACGTTTATAAATATCGATAATTATAATTTCTATTTTTAAAATAAAAATAGTTAATTTCTTTGTTTACGTCGAATCCCTTACAAACATTTTAAATATTCAATTATAAAAGCATTTGTTTGATAATAACCAATCGTATTAGTATTCATCGCGTAATCAACATCTGCATTATGTTTTAATGCATTTCATTCAATCGAACAAAGTATATTACTCAGCCGAGACATAACGTTTTCACCCTAAGAAAAGACAATAAAACTTTAGAAACTCATTACAAAGACGAAAGATTCCAAGAGTTATTCTTCATTCGTTCTAAAAAAAAACGATTGACGATACAAAATTATATGAAATATTTAACGTTTCGTCGATTTAGAATCCTATAATAATAGAAAATTTTTGGAAGAAAAATTTGTCAACTTTTCAAGATGAGAAATGAAATGAACTATTTTTTATTTTGTATTAAAAATTAAAAAAATATTTTGTCTGTTTATTCTTGTTTGGTTTTGTTATTTAACTATTATATTTATTAATAATAAGAATTATATTTGAAAATGATAATAATTTCTTACCAGACTGCGACGTAGGAGATATGATTATACTGGGTCTGTGGTACGTCGTAGTGACGGTTTTATTCGTAGACATGTCAAGTGCTTCGTTTTGAATAGGGTCCATTCGACGTTCCTTACGTCTCGTACTACTTTGCCTACGATGCAAATCTATTGTTTTGGGTCCACCTTCTATAAATCAAAACAAATTTCATTATTAACCCCTTCCCATGCTATTTAGCTCGACGAAACTCAGGCCCAAGCGGTAGGCATCGACGCGCGCTAAACAGACTAGAGCATCAGTCGCCAAACTTTTTGACCTCACGGACCAGTCAATTCATAATTTAAATCCCGCGGACCATTAATAGGATTTTTTAAGTGTTAAATATATTTACAAAAAAAATTATGATCTAAAAACACATAAAATGTACCTAGTTAATAAAATGAAATTATTAATTGTAACCAAATTATGAAAGCTATGTATTGTTATGAATTGAATTATGTTTCAATGCATTTTAAAACATAACTTAACGTGATGAGTAAGTATATTCCATATTTCTCTAGGGATCAGTGAAATTTTCTTGCGGACCACCACTTTGCCGACCACTGGACTAGAGTGATGTTTGTTTATAAGCTGTTTGTAAATAGTCAGAATACGAACCCAAGTATCTGTTCGCGAGTCTGATTCGCAATATTCGTGTTTGGGCAAAAATCTTCATCGCGAGTCAGACTCGCTAAAGTACGGGAAGGGGTTAAACGTGTAGGATTGGGAAAAATTTATAAATGAATGCGTGAATAAATGTAAAAACAACAAATGGTTAAGATATAAATATTCGGTAACGATCATTATTGAATATGTACGTTAATGTTTTTCTTATAGTTAAATTTAAGTGGACGACAAGAAAGGGATGACACCTATATGAGCCATTCAGTGCACACATCGATTAACTCCACTTTTTGAAAAATCTTAAATTTAAGTGTCAAAGCACTTGGTATAGTCATAACTTTTTATATTTATAATAACTTTCCTGAATAATAAAGATTAACACCATTAAACGACAAAATTTTGTTGGCCATTGAATAATAAGTAATACAATAATATACATTATTTCATCGCATTTGTCAACTTTTTGTTTTACGGAGTTAATCGATGTGTGCACTGAACAGCTCATATAGACGGAGAGCTGGTTACATAAAAATGCATTTATCTGGTTCAAGATTCATTTCTATTGAAAAAGGTACCTTTGGTATAGCTGAACATAAATCTGCAAATCTGCCATCGCAAAACTGGGGCCTAAAGCGGGGGGGGGGTACGATTGAAAACGTGACATTTAGGTGTCAAAAAAATCATAAGGTTCACGGATTCTAATTATGGAAAAAGCTTGTATTTATATTAAAGAATCGCGAAAAAATATTGGTAGACAGTTTGCTCGGGGTTAAAGTGCCGCCAGAGCGCGCCAAAGGGGTGTAAAAATTAATTTAAAAAAAATCAAATTTATCAAAAATCAATTCTAAAACATTTCTTGAAAAGCTTTAAACCTTTCAAAAAGGCTTCTAAAAAATCTTTCTACAAGGTATTTTCGAAAATATTTTACTGATAGAGTAATCTTTTGCAAGTCTCTTAACGCGGACATTTTCACCTTGTATTCAATCGTACTTCAATCGTATTCAATCGTATTTCCCCCCGCTTTAGGCCCCATTTTTGCGATGGCAGACTTGCAGTTTTATGTTCAGCTATACCAAAGGTACTTTTTTCAATAGAAATGAATCTTGAACCAGACAAATGCATTTTTATGTAGCCAGCTCTTAGACCAATATATGCTTAACAAAAGAACGATAAGTTCTGCTAAGAAGTTGTTAAGAAGTTACGTTAAGAAGTCATGTTAGGAAGTTATATATAATATAATCTTATACATATATTTACTTCTATCATCCTTTTACTCTTTCTAAGAAAAGTTAATAAATATTTATTAAATAAACTATAAAAATGATAAAATCCTACATTTAATTAATATGTTACATTATTTTTCATAGGAAACTTATAAAGGAACAATAATAATAGATTGTTAAGGGTTGACTAAAGAGGGGATTGCTATTTTATATTAATTCAAAAGCTTTTTAATATTGTCAGAGAAATCGCAATTTATAAGATTCGATCTTTTTATTTGGTTTAAAAACACAAATTAGAATGAAAAAAATGCTAAAATCTAAATGTTATAATCTTAAATTCTCTTTATTAGGAATGTTATTATCGTTGTACACATGCGCAAACGCGAGAAAACGAGTTTGCTTCTCAAGAGGAGACAGGAAACGGCCTAATAGCCGTGAGAGGATCATCAAGAAAGACAAGCAAACAGGTTTATAACCAAAGGACCAGCATTTGTGAACGGAAAAAGCTAAAAAGGGAAAGAAGACATGCTGGATGTGTAGCTACAGTCCGCTGTCCAATTTGAACGACCGCAATGTGCCAAAATATGACACTCATCGAAGCACAATTTTCTGTTAAATAATATCGAATTCTTGATATTGTGGGATTGAATTTGTGGTGTTATCCATATCGGGTTAGTTTCTTAAAATCCAACCTGAAATCCTACAATATTAAATAAAAAAGTATTTCCCGTCGAAAGTTTTCAAATTTAATAGCGTGAGATTTAGTGAATGATAAAAATCTGGATATTATCTGGGTATATCATAATACGTCGGTTATGTTAAATGTCGTGTAAAAGTACGCGAATAATCGCGGTAAATCTGTCTTTTTATTAAAAGGTCTTTTCTAAAGCGATATACGGTCTCGTAAATTCTTCCCATGCGATTTTTTGATAGTTTATTCGCACGTTTCATATAACAATAATCGGGTCTACCATGTCAAACCGCAAAATACGAACTTTGAAAGTACCACGTGTGTTGTGATATAAAATTGATACAGAATAAAAATACATTTCCGATGCCATTCTTGTGCATCTCTATTTGCTCTATTGTTTCTTATCTGTCGTTAAAAAAATAAAACAAAAAAATTGATAATTTCTTAATAATCAACAAAGAGGAAGACGATAAATTGATAATCGTCTATTATTTTACTCAATAAATACAAGAACTTTTTAGGATGAACATTAGCGGAAAAAAGTCGTGCGATTTACTTACAAAAATAAATATCTTCTCTCAAGTCAGACAGTAGTTGTTGTTTATCATTTAGCAAGACAACCCGCATGACTATATGGCTGTCGTTGGCACAGATTAATGCTTCGATAAAGTTGCGATCGATTCATCGTCTGTCTAGCGGAGTTATCCATTCTCACGACTCTCTTCTTCTTCTTCCTCTTCTGAAAGAAAAAGAATAATCACCTTGAACGAAATATCAATGAAATAGACGAATCATAACGGACAAACGTTTATGAAATATTTCCGTACAATCAACAAAATATAACATACTCAAAGGAAGTATATAATGATGTAAAAAGGTATATGTTAGCAGGCATTAACCTGCAAATAAGTAAACAAAAAAATTTATTGCACTTTCAAACAAACGGAACACATTTATTGTTTATAGAAAAAGAATGTCATTTTAATTAGATATTACTAAATCACGCGTAACGAATTTTTAAATGATTCGTATTCTAACGTATTTTTACGTTAAACGATACATATGCATATAAGAATAATATCAGGAATTAATCATAGTTGCATGTGTTCTCGTTACAATACATGCATATTCATACAATACACACATATATATATATATATATATATATATCTTTTTTTCAAAAGGAACATGGACAATTCTCTCTTCTGTTGTGCTACTTTTATATGCTCACGTATAATATAGAGAATAAAAAATCTAAGTGATATATATTATTTCTCTCTTTCTCTCTTTCCTCTTTTTTTTCTTTCCCTGTCCTATTCTCTAACATTTAATATCAATATTTTCCATAAACGCTTATCTCGATCAGCCCTTCATTCAATATTTCGACTACATGATTATTCTTTTTATTTCTCATTGGAAGATACGTATTGAATACAATTCATCATTTAAATCGCACGCGCTAATATCAAGTGAAAATAATAGTAATAATAATAAAAAAATCTAAATATTAGTTCGAAAAAGTAGGAAGCAAATTATCGAGACGAAAGAAGCATAATTATAAATTGTCAAAAACTAGACGCTACTTGTACGTATATATTGTGTGTGCGAAAAGTTATGCATTGTTAAATCTTTTCTCCTTGTTATCATCGTAATTATTATATACACACATAAGTACATAAGTATATAAATGAAAGAACGTAGTCATTCATAATCGTTGGCGTTGAAGGGCGAAAACGCGCTAAAGTGCGCGACGCCTAAATATAAGCAAAATTGCATTCAACAGTCGTACCACGCAATTTTGTCAGATAGCGCCACAATCGGCTGGCCGCGAATTTTTAAAATTTTAATTATCTCGCAATACATGAGTCACATTATCTGATGGATATTGAAATAAAAATTAGATAAATAGATGCATAAATTAAAATAAAAAAGGCTCTCTTTCTTACAAAAAAAAAAAAATAAGAAGAAAGAGAATTGAGGCAAGAAAAAAAAATCAATAAATAAATTATTTAAATAATAGACGAGAAACACGAAGAAGAGGGATATTGCACATAAATCAACTACTAAATTGTTAGATTAAATGACAAAAATACTAAAACTACTATTATAATAAATTCTAAAATTAAATTATTCATTGAAATAATTGTCAACTAACCTTGTACCATAGTAGCAGCTCTAGATAGGACATCCAATGCGCTTTCGAGGGCCGACATATCACTTTTGATAATTTTTCACTTTTCCTTGCAGCAATCGTCGAACAATATATATCTTCTTTCTCCTCTAGCTTTCTTTTTTTTCTTTTTTTATCGTTTCCGCTCTTCGTCACCCCCACCCTCTCCCTCTGCTTTCTCTTTCTCTTCTCAAGGAAGGCGCGAAAATTGTGGCGCGCCTCTTAAAAAGTATTGCAGTTGACCTTCACACGTTCTACCTTTTGGTAATTCGTTTATAAGCTGACCCTTAACCACCTCGTTCGCGCAAATGGTCAATTCTGTTCTTTACTAAGAAAATAAAATAGAAAATGAAGTTTTTATTATGATCTTTTAAGGAGTTCAAAGATGACGCGAATAAAGTCAAACGGGGATTAAAAAAACATGACATTGTCTGTGGAATGCGGACTCTCGCCATCGAGAGAGGCCCGTCTCTTTAGCTCCCCCCTCCCTTCCTCCCACCCCCGCACACGATTCACTCCCGTCGACCCCCCGCTGATCCCTCTGCTAGTACCCCCTCAGACCCCCTACCAATCTTCCACCAATTCGCCGATATCGTGTTCCTATTTCTTCTCCCCCCTGTCCCACCTCCAACTCCTCCTCCTTCTCCATTTCCTTAGAGTATCGATGACTCTTATCGTGATTATTGTCTTAGACACACTTACATTAGTTTACCCTTTTCCTATAATCCCTTAATAAATTCCTTCCTTTATAATCCTCCTTGCTCCCTTAGAAACCTCATTGAAATTTTATTTTTGTTTTCTGTATTTTCTATAATATTTATTTTACCTTGGGTACCAAACACCGCGCTCTTTTTCGAATTTCTTCAACTTTAGATCATTGTTCTTAGATAATCTTCAATAATTGTAAAATACAACAAAGGAATTGTATTTTGTATTTGATAATATAATTATGTATCTTTGTAATCGTAGAAAATGTTTAAAATATTTTCTACGAATATTATTTGTAATTGGATATTTGTTGTTAAAGAAAATTGATCGAAAATGATATTTTTCTTAAATTTGTCATTAAAATGCGCGTCTATTCAGTTATCGCGATACACAGATCATTGCAAAACGATTATCGAACATCGCGTTTTACCTATCGCGGTAAGTAAGAATTAAAATTGCAACGATCGAATGGTAGATAATTACAATATTTATTCGAAATGCGTTGATCATCTATTTAATCGGTAAATGAATTTGGAATTTTATTATTCGATGTCGATGAGAAGGAATTTAATTGTTTGTTTAAGGTTTAAAAAAAAAAGTAATCCTTTTCACAGTTACGATGCGTTCGCGGGAATCAAAAGAGGAATGCGGTGTGGCGTGCCATAAAAAAGCAAGACACGCATTCCTTCCTCGTAAAGTCGGTTTATTTAATATTATTTGAGTGATCAAAATAATGTCACTTACCCGAAAGTATTGAAATGACGTTTAGATAATAAAGTATGGTAAAACCATTTAAAGAAACTAATGTTCACTTAGCGATAACACCGTTTACATGTATTTTCATTGAAAAGGATAGAAATCTAATGGTATGCGGGCGGACACACGAAGTCCAACCCGTTTGACACGAGAGGTAGACTCACTACCCCCACCAGTACTCGACATTACGCTGGAATGCATGGAATTCGAGATGCACTAGCGTATTCTACTGGCAAAATTTTCAACTACATACGCAGCAGTATATGCCAGCGCTCTCCAACGAAATTTTTTAAACAATCGTTATTTATCTAACGGTTACATTTTTTAATACCAAAGTATAACAAATAAAATTTTTCTTATAAATAAATACATAGATTCGTTTAATAGATCGATCATTTGTTGATTCTTTGGACAGACATTAGGAAAAAAATTTGTTTTTACAACGACTAATTGTAAGTCTTAAAACGAAAATATACAAAAAAACTTTTTTTCTAACAAAATTTTTGATAGTGATGTTAAAACATTTACAAAAGTAAAAATGGACTAAGAGAATTTAGACAGCACTAGTGTACGCTTAAGAAACTAATAAAAAATAATAAAATACTAACAACAGATGACAACGAATCGATTTGTATGCACGTACTTTAATTCTAACTGCGTTATGTATGTCAATGTTGATATTTTTCCTTTTTTTAAATTAAAAAGTTTTTTTTAATAATGAATGCTTATATTGTTTGTTCCTTAATTTCATTTGTTTATACATAAACAATATGTTTATTTATCATTCGATTGAAACAGACAATATTTATATTCACGTTATATAATATATCGCAAGTATATAAAGTACATATGTAAATTAATAAATATTTAAATTCCCTATTAACATCTACTTAAATGTTTGATTAGAAAAAATATACAAATGTATAGTAAGATGTACAATAAAATTAGAATAAAAAGTAAAAGATATATGAGAGCAATTGATTCAAATTGACATCAATCTGAATTGTTCTTCGTCTTCACTAGAATCATCTAAAAAATTACAAAGCTGAAAAAAATACAAAATGTTCCAATAAAAATTAATTTTTATTTTTTCTTTGTTATATTATTGCATTTCTATTATATTATTATTGCTTTCTACCTTATCTAAGTCTGAATCATTCAAAAGTTCTTCCAAACCGCACAATTTTTCCAAATAATTCGGTATATTGCAAGCATCGAGTATGAACTGGAAGCCACGTTTTTTATATTCCAACATCAATGGTAGGGAACACGCAGCGCAAGAAGAAAATCTATGGGTAACAGTCAGAAAGGATTCAAATGACCAAATAGATCCTCTTATTGTATGCGGTATAGCTCCAAGTAATCCTTCTAATGTGTTACCGTTGAAATTTGAATTGACGTTGTTTTTATTTTCAGTTACCAGTGCCCTAGCTTCTAAACTATAAATTGCATAAACATTAAACTTTTATTAATACGCGTATTGATAACATTTATTAGGAAATATAATGAAATATTTCTAACCCTTGTGGATGTTGAGTTATTGCGACCATTAATTCTACTGCTAAGCCTGCAGCAATTTGAGACAATCCTGGACGACTTACTGTACACTGTAGGTCAAGAGTTCTATCTGTTTGAGACTAGAATAATATTTAGAATTATTTTTTTATAATTTACCAATAAATTATTACATTATTTCTAAGAAATAAATTTACATTTCCCGGTTGGGTTACGTCATTGCAAAAATAACACCCAAGATCCTTTCCATCAGGATTTAGTGTGGTAATATCAGATACAGGACTATCCGTCAAATTTCTTATTCCATGTCGTTGTACCATATAAGTATCAAAACCCAAAGCTGCGTTAATAGTTATTTTTTTCATTACTGCGCATAGTAAAGTTGGTAACCATCTAGCTTCGCGTGAATCTAATAGTAAAAATACTACATCGTTTCCAGCAATGGCATTTTCTAACTTTTCAACAGCTTCTTTAGTTGCGTTCAACATACTTTGTCCGACTACGTGTCCAGGCATCGGAATTTGTAAGTTAATACTGTGTACATTCTATGGAATATAAGTGCAAGTAACATAAAATAACACAAAAATGTATTTACTAGAAATACTTAATATATATTTTATAAAATATTTACCATTGTTGGGAGAATCTTAAGCAAAGCATCTTTAGCAGCATCTACTTTAAATTTTCTTTGCACAGCATCTTCGTGAGTGTAAAGACTTTGTCTTACAGTGTTACTATGAGAAACTGTTGATTTATCCACAAATGTAATGTTGGTAATACCCCAACCAATGAGTACTCTGGCTACTGCACATCCTAATGTTCCAGCACCCAATAATAAACATTTGAGATTACTGATCTTCTCTAAATCCAAATCAGGAACAAGCCGCCATTTCATTAATTTTAAATTTAAATTAATTGCATTTTCTGCTAGCCTGTATATTATATATTAATAATAATAATAATAATAATAATAATAATAATAATAATAATAATAATAATAATAATAATAATAATAATTTATAGATTATAGAATTTAAAAATAATGATATTCGTAGAACTTACTTAATCGGATTTAAACTCTCAGATAAATCAATAATTCGAGGACCCATTTTACCATTTTCATTCTGTTCCCATCCAACTAAATGACTGCCGGATATAGATTTTTTCACCTTTTCTTGATCCGCGTACTCTTTACATTTCAAAGTATATACAACAGCCGTTCTAAAATCATTTTTACGCAGAGATAATATTTGTATACTCTTTGTAAAAGAATGTGTGGGGCAATGCCAAAATAATAGACATAAAAGATTCCTTAATTGCCAACCAGGTTCTAAACTTTTGCATGGATCGTAGAACGCAAAAAATATTTCACAATCTATCTAAAATAAACATAAATAATCAGTTACTATATTTATATCTAAATTAATCTATATTATCAATGTTATTTAGAATAAGTAATATAAATCATATATTACCCCAACTTTATTTTCACACGCGTTAATATATGTGATACCTTTGCTTAAAGTATTAACTTCGATATTCTTTTTGTTGAATAGAAAAACAGAAAAAAATGGCTTTTGTTTGTAATCCAATTGTTGAAAACTTTCATATAATTTATCTAATTGGTTTTCCGAAAAAATGTCGTTTATTGATTTCGGAATTTTTTCATGATACATTTCTGGCAAAGACAAAGGCGTAGGATGTGCTATCCAATAATGAAACTTATAAGATTTCAAATCGGCATAAGAAAATAATAAAAATATGGAAAGTTTCCATGGCTCGGTTAATGCTTCACCAGACGTAATGTCATCGATAATACATTTTCCCATAGAATCTATAAAACTCTGCGGATCAATCTTTCTAAATGCTTCATACGTATTTGTATTAACCATATAACCGTAAGATATTACTGATTTATTAATTGAATTTGATTCAATATTCCTAAAAATTAAATGATTAGAAATTAATATTATATGCGTGAAATATAAATTTGTAATAAACTCTTGCTTACTCATTAAACGAAGTATAGTCCAATAATAAAGGATTATTATTTTCTCTATCTGGAACATCGAGAGAATAACTTCCCCATAATTTAATATGTGATTTTTCATCCAATCGAAGTTTATCTATCTTCAATTCCGAAAATTTAGCCCAAAATGTAGAATTCGTAGATGTTCTCAATTTAGTAAATTTAACAACGTTGATCGACATCATCACAAGATTTTTGATTTTTCTTTAAAAAATAAATATATGTATTAATATTTATCATTTGTAGTTTTATAAACATAATATATTTTATTATTATACTTACATAATATATTATACTTATACTTGTTATAAATCTTTCATAAATTAAATAGATGTTTTTTCAACTAAATATTAAAATTTCATAAATAGAAAATAATCTTTACGATGAAAATAGCGTACAAATGCAAAATTGTTATTTTATATTTTTGTCTTTTATATATAATTTTTGCCTTAACAAAAACGAATAACTACGCATATTAATACACTTTATTAATACGGATGCACAAAACTATCGACAAATATTATTTTATTAACACTTTCACATCATCGGTTTATAAAATAGATTACAAACTTAACCTAACATGTGATACAAACACTAAGTTGTTATTGTTTGAAAACTGATCAGTGAATTAGTACCAACTTGAAAATTTTCGATATAAATCATTTTACATTAATAAATTTGACGGATAAAATACAATACATATAATGCGAGATATATAAGACCCTCCGTGTATAAGACGATATTATTATTCACTTTTATGTATGATTCATATCACGTATGTCATCGATTATATATATATATAATATATATATATATATACCATATATAACATGGAAAATAATAAAAGCATCTTATATACTTAATAATAAGAAGGTAGGCTTTATAAACAAAATTGTATTTATACTGTCCGCGTTATCTGTTACAATATATCACACTAAAGAAAACATTGGGATCGTCGATAAGGTAGATTAAAGCAAATTTTCCTTACCATGCAGTGAATTTGTCGCTTCTAATGTGAGACATACAAGTTTATCGCACTCTGAATTCTTATTTGCATTCCGTTGGACGAGACATATGACAATTGTAAAGTCAAAATAATGGCTGGATCTGCGTTAAGACGATTAATGGCCGAGTATAAGCGTAAGAAAGTCAATCTTTTCTTATTTTAATCGTATTGTCTTGCTTTATACAATATATTTCTAAGATATTTATAGTATTCTACAAAAGACATAAAAATCAATGATATTGCAATACCTTTCCAGAGTTAACCTTAAATCCACCAGAAGGTATAATTGCTGGCCCACTAAGCGAAGAAAATTTTTTTGAATGGGAAGCATTAATTACGTACGTATATTTACATTTTCCAATATTATTTAAAACTTTAAAAATATTGTGTTACTCATTTAACGCATTAAAGAAATCTTATACATAAATTATAACATTTTTAAATAATATTAAATATATGTGCAGAGGACCAGAGGGAACATGCTTTGAAGGTGGCGTATTTCCAGCTAAATTAATATTTCCATCTGACTATCCTCTCAGTCCACCAAAAATGCAATTCACTTGTGAAATATTTCACCCTAATAGTAAATGTCTTTTTATATTGAATATAAATTTATTTTTTCAAGTTGGCGTGCATAATTATTTATATTGTATTTACCTATAGTTTATGCAGATGGAAGAGTATGCATAAGCATCTTACATGCTCCCGGCGATGATCCAATGGGATATGAGAGTAGCGCAGAAAGATGGAGTCCAGTTCAAAGCGTAGAAAAAATATTGTTAAGCGTAGTGAGTATGCTTGCTGAACCCAACGATGAAAGCGGAGCAAATGTTGATGCTGCCAAAATGTGGAGAGAAGATAGATCAGAGTTTGAGAGAATCGCGCAAAAACTTGTTAGAAAAACTCTTGGAATACCATCTTAATATGACATTATTTATCTTGTTATGCTAATTTTTATTCTAAAATTAATGCCGAAGAAAAGTGGCTTATATCTACTTTTATTGTTTTCTGTGTAAATTCATACAGTAATATTTATTTTCTCGAATTATTTCTATCTTACTTTTGTATATAGCAATATAAAAATTATTTTAAGAAGGGATAATTAATTCAGAAGAGGTTTTTATTAAAAGTATAATTATTGATATTCTCTACTTAACTCTACTTAACGATTATTATTATGTCTATTCATTAGACATTATTAAATATTATTACGTGAATTAAGCTTTCCAATTGAATAAAATTATTTTTATAATTTAATATTATTACAAATTTTATAACCATATCTAAAGAAAGACATACATTCTTATGTTTAATGTAACTGTTATTATTTATCTATTATATAAAATATAGACGATGTTATAATTTTGAAAATCATATTTATTTTATTATCGTGATGACATTATGGTACAAATGTAAGATAATGAAATACATACCATTTCTTGTTTTTTTTTTTATGTTTAAAGTGCGTTTTTGTTTATAATGTTAAAAAAAGACAATTTACATATGTTAATAGCTGTAAGATAGAAAAATTGTTCTTTTCAATATTGACACAGAATTTATGTAGTATATTTCTCATAATTCTCATTTTATCAAAGCAAGATTCCTTTAATAACATACTTTAATTACAACATAATATATTATAATTTCATCAATTTATAATCGTACTATCTTTCTTGCAATTATTATATCGAATTTGTTGTCACAATTTATAAAATATTTGTTTGTAAAATATTATGTATTTAGTCAAAACGATCTGAATCATAAAAATAAATGAAAAAATACACTAATATAAAAAATAATAAAATATCCAATTACATTGTATTAATAAAAATATTCTACTCTACAATTTGAGAAATTTTATGGCAATTTATTTGTGCAACCTAAATTATTTGATTGCCAATGTTAATGTTATTTCTCTTATACAATAATAATAATAATAAAAATCATATATAATATATATATATATATATATAATTTATATTTAATGTATTACTTTTACCTAACAAATTTAACACTCCATTCGTAAAAAGGCGATTTTTATGCATTTCACCCTGACAACAATCGAACTTGATGACAAAATATATATATTACACTAGAGAAGCCCACACATTTACATTCATATATTATATAGTCCAATATAATGATACCTTAAGACATAATTAAAAATAATTACTCTTATTGAGATAATGACAAGACTAATATTTTTATAAGTTTATTTCATTCCTTTCTTTTTTTCTTTTTTTTGTTTGCACAAGTTACGATTAATTTCATTTTTTTTGGATTGTGTTTACAAAATAATTGAAAATAAATATAAGTTTGTGCATAGATATTTATTAAGAAACAATACTGAAATCCAACTTAATATTCGATATTTATGACTAGCATTTGTTGATTACACGTAACAGACAATTATCAATGTTATCAGTTCTCTAGTCAAAGTACAACATGCATTTAAAACATTAGTTTTATTCTTTATTAATTAAATCGTGCTAGGACAAGTCACTATTACTATTAAGAATGTTTTATATATTATTGATCATATAACGCAAATAAATAAAAAATAAATTTATATAATTTGAGAACGAATCTATTATTGTTTATACAGTGGGTAATTGGTTAACAATTATAGTCCGCTCAAAGACGATGTTCGTTGACCGATCACCCTCTGTATTTAACGTTATGAATTTGTAACATATTTTGAGCTTTCTTTTTAAAATAATGTATAAATGTTTAATACGACAAGTAATACAACTTTTAAATGATTTTCTAATTTAAGTACTTCATTTTTCTAATAGTCAATAAAGTACTATTTTCTTTGTATTGTATTTATAAATAAATAAGATATTCCAAATGATAGTAACTTAGTGACTCACCTTGCATGTATTAAATAAATTCTTTTAGATGTAGATTATGTTTCATCACATTATTGCTTTCCACTTTATACGTTAATGTTATGTATGCATTCTTATTATACATTGTGTTATTAAAGCACGATTTATTCTTATAATTATAGACAGACGAACTGTAAAATATATATAATTACAAATTTTCACTTCCTCCATTAAAATAAATAATAAGTTCCATATCTTACTTTTTTTTATAGAAATCCTTAATTATTTCCAATATATATATAATAATCTAATTAATGCACCATATGAAGTTATATTCGACAGTCAAAATATACATTCAAAAATATATTACGAACTTAAGAATTTAATAAAATTAAAACTTCTTTTCATTTAATTCGTATTATGTTTGTAATTGCATTATATTAAATTAATCAAATGTTGTACTTTGAGTACAGTTACTAACTTTGGTTTTCTCAAGAATCAATTTTTATTCTATGCCGAGCAAATATAATAACATATAAGTTAGGCGTATATGCTCAATGAAGCAAGCAAATAACAAATATGCAATAAAAAACAGTTAAATTCATAACATGATTGTATAAATAACAATTTGTAATTATTAAAATTTATAATGTATACTTCTTTTGCATTTAAAAGAAAATTTATTTATATTAATAACTACATTTAATGTGCTTTATAAATTTGATAAATAATCTATGCAACGTAATCGTAAATTAATATCAGTATTTTATATATAATATTATTAACGTAACTATAGATATTTATATATTTATATATGTACAACATAAAAAAAAAAGAACACAAAAAATTTACTGCTCGGCATAGAATGCTACGTATTATATAACGAATTATAAAGAATTACTATTAAATAAAATAAAATAATATTATTTAATAAGACTAAGATTTCGTAGAAGAACAAATATATGTGCAACATATATCAATGTCAATACAGTCACTATAAAATGTTACTAATTTTCACTCTAATATACCTCCTTTGGTGGCCGAGGTATTCAGGTGTCTGTAACCATTATTAACTATACATACATGCTTCTCATATTTGTTAGAATTAGACCTCTTTCAGATGATCTTATTAATATTGGAAAATCTACTACACGAATATTGGATATAAAATCGATGTGCTACTCTAAAGTTCATGAGATGCAAACAAAATTTATGAGCAATATGTATGTGTATAGCCTTGCTTGCTTGCTGCTCTCTTTGATTACAAATCTGGACATGTAATTCGCGATTTAATTTATGATCAATTTAATCTAGATCTTATAGAAGTGAATAAAAAAATTAAATAAATGTATTTAGTATGATATATACATTGTCATACTAAACAACAGATGCGACGAAACAACAACGCATGATATTAGCATATTCCTTTAACATCGAAGTGTACATTTTGTATAAAAACGTCTTTTTTATTTTTTTTTTTGAAAAATCTATTATTACTACTCATATTTCTGTGTAAATTCTATGTAACATCAAGGAATAAAAATTTTCTCCTTTTCAAAGGGGGTTTGTAACAATCACAACTTATGTTATTACATAACAAGAGGAAAATTTGATTTACAGAGTTCGCTTTTTTCGGAAATAAATGTAAAACATTGAATAAAATATTATAAAAGTTTTATAAAAGTCCATTTATTTAATTAACTAT